>NW_024086818.1:0-31789 GCF_009730915.1 Dioscorea cayenensis subsp. rotundata
TTTACTCCTAAACTAACAACATAATACCAATCTAAATATAAACCCTTAACTATAGTTTGTCCTAGCTAGCATAGCAAATAAGTCATGGTTGACCACCTTCCCTAATCTAAGTGTCTTCATCTTATTGTTATTCCTTATATTTGATTGTTATTATACATGCTATAATTAATTTGAAAGATTTATCTTAAACCATGTGCATTAAATTAGGCACAAAGTCATTGTCATTAAAGAGTTAGACACACTCAGCATCTACTTATCACCAAACTAAATTAGTTGCAACTTTCCCAAAAGCAAGAATGTAATACTCATCTCAAGTTTTTAGCTCACTCAAACTATTTTGATGATAAATATGTTTATGCGTGTCGACTCACAACAATTTTAGACCTTTTTATCAGAGTATAATGCGTATTAAATTTTATTTAAATTAATTTAAAAAATCAAATTAAAATTAAAAATTAAACTTATAAGTTCGGCTCAATTATATCTTAGCTTTTGAATAATTAATTTTAGTTGAATTATTAATGAAGACAAAAAGATGCTGTTTGTATTAAAGAGTTGGTGAGACACTAGTACTAATAATTATTTTCTAATAAGTTTGGAATTCTTGATAATTGATATAAAATAACACATGTTGTTTTTTTTTAAATATTAAAAAATCTCAAGAAAGATTTATAATTTTTTTTTTTCTTTTAATTTGTGGATGAATCTTTGCAAGAGAAGGTGGTAGCTTTCAAGGGCTACATGAATGGGATAGTGGAGACAGCTCCAAAAGAATAATAAAACTTATATTTAAATTAAATGGGTTGTTTTGAAGCTGGTTGTGACCTAACATGATCTCCAACTTGTTATTTTATTTGAATCATTTAAGCTGAAAAATATACCATAAAATTATTTATAACTTATTAAGTTTTATTTAAACAAGCTATAAGGTGTCAATTAATGAGTGAGCCTAACCAACAAAGTTATATATGTGAACATCATGACCATCTTTACTTAACCTTTTTGCTTACATGGAATAGAATGGTCAAACTCATGATACAAATAATAATATTATTATGTAACGTGATAATGATTTAAATTAAATTGATTAAGATTGATAATTAGTTGTAAAACTACTCACATGTGTATTATATGTATTGATAGAATTCAAACATGCATGGGTGTTCTCTTATGAATATTTTGCTTTACATAGATGTATATTAGGAGTATTTATCTTCTCGTAATATTAATGTAATTATAATATATATATATATTAAAATATTTTCTGGACATGCACATAGTAAAATTCTCATCGCTGATGATGATGTTGGCGAATGACTGTCTATAAAGTGATCGTTAATGCATGAAGTGGTGCTTGTGGCTGTGTTTGTTTTGCTTCTTATTATTTTGTGAGATAGCGTTTGTCATTTCTGTCAAAAAAAAAAAAAAAAAAAAATATATGTGAATGGTAGATGACTTGCATGCATTTAACCATGCGCAGGGTCAAGCAAAAACTCGAAAACCTCACTTACACAATTAAACAAAACACAGAAAAATGAAAGTAAAATAATAATTTTTATATAATTAAGTTAAATTAAAAATGAATAAAAAAAATAAAATGTTTTAAAGTATTGGACTTTTATATCAATAAACTTCTCTTTTTTTATGTTCTTATTTCAATGCCACTTAAAATCTAATTCAATTTCCAATTGCTTCTATTAACACTTAATCAATGCATATATACTTAAAAGATTGCTTGTGATCAACTTATTTCGAGTATGAGAAGAGGTATTTAGATATATTGATGTGCTATTTATTATATCTACATCATGTCAGACTAGTCTCTAACTTTATATATTATCATCTCTTATGTCCGCAACATTAACCTAATTTATATTCCCTTGTTTTTTGACCAGTATTTCGTTGGTCCTAAGTAAACACCCAAAAATAATCCCAACATATTTTTCTTTTTATCTTTTTATTTCAAATATTGACTTGTATTTATAAACTAAAGGCTGATGGCGCCGTCAAAGACAAACCAGTTCACAAGTACACATTTATATATATTACAGAGTGACTTACGCAGAGACAAACAAAGTATGCACGTGTCTATATACCACGAGTGACTAATGATATGTTGCAGTGTCGGATGGGCTATGCGAGACAATATAAAGGCTTGCCACGTGAGCCTAAAAATGATGTATATATCAAAATACCAGCACGCTACTAATCTCTGATAAATTCACTCATATGTCTGGCTTTTGAAAAGGTGAAGAATACTATAACTCCCTATTACGCCTATCTGCACTAAGACCCGATGACTAACAAACAAACAATGCTCTACTGATACGAGGCTCACGTAAGCATTGCTTGAACATTACTACTACATGATCTTCTGTTTCTGCGACTGGGTTTTGAACCCATGCAACACTAGTTGTCTTACCACTATACACTTATGGGTTTGTTTAAGGTTGCCCATGAATCGAAATTACATGTAGAAAGTGAAATTACTGATCAGAAGTTGAAAATCTCGCATCCCATTTACTGTCGTCGTTGTTTGGTCGGTTGTAATGATTAAAAATGTTAGCATTTAGTTTTTATTTATTTGGTTTGATATAAGTATATGATTACATGTAGTGAAGAGTGCTGAGATTACTGCGCATTATCCAGTATTATTATTAATTATTTAATACACTTCATAAAATTAATTTAAACTAAAATAATTAATTTAATTTAATTTTTGAATTTGTTAATTAATGTAATAAAGTATTGATTACATTTAAAAATAATAATCAGTAAATTTAAATAACTAAGCTAAAATAATAATGAGAAGCTCAAAAATTAAATAATTAAGCACTAATTCAAAATAATTGATTTTCACTAATTTAAAAATAATTAATTTAACTCTCCTATCTACTATTACACTAATGTATAATTAATTAATTTATTTTAATGATAATTTTATTAAATTAAAAAAATATGTAGTATTCTTTAATTCATATTAAAAATATTTTAATAATAAAACTAAATAAAAATTTGTATATTTAAAATAAAAAATTAAATTAAATTAAACATAAATAATTAAAAATTTAATTATGTTAACAATTGATTACCCTATAAGTTTTCATTTAATTTTTAATGCATAATGTGGAGAGTGAAGAATGGCGATTTTTAATTGAATAGTTTGCTATCATTTTCAACTTACAGTAATTTTTCACTGTAAGTTGAAATCTTCTGTGATAACTGCAAAATTTTACTACATGTAAAAGCGATTTCACTGAAGAAAAACTGTACGTTTCGTATTAAAGCCAGGTTACGATGCTGTTCTTTACAGTGTTCTTACAGGGTAAAGCAAGCATATCTTAAATAAGTGTTTTCTCATATATGCTTCTATTGCAAAAAGAGGGAGATATTTTTAGTGAAAGAAAAAGAAAGTTAATTTGTATTTTAGTAATTGTTGATTAGAGAACAAGGTTTGATCCATAACTAAAAGTAATGTCAACATATAAAGAGTTAAAAGAAAGAAGTATGCTTTGCTTGAAACCAAAAGAGAGTGAGTGAGTTGGTGTTTTCCACCTTTCGTATTCCACACAAAGAAGAACAAGTAGAAGAAGAAGAGAAGAAGTATCATTCGTGACGCTAAGGATCTCACTTCCCTTCATTTAACAATGACTTGCAAACTACTACTACTGCTAGTAGTACTCTTTTTTATTCTACCATTTTTTTTTAATATTAATATTAATTAATCCCTATTTTGAAAAAATAAAAATAAATGAAGGATTGATCCTTAAACTACTTTGATGGAAGTACTAGTTCTTGTAAACTTTATCATTGATTATGAAAAATCAAAGTCCAAGTGTCCAACTCAATCCAACCCCTACCCTACAACAACATGGACAACTTGAAAGCTTGCCTTCCATGTTACCTACTCCTCCATACTCCTCTCCTACTCACCCACTTCTTTCTACTATTATTATTATTATTATAATAATAATAATAATTATAATAATAATAATTATTATTATTATCATTTCCTCTTTCTCATATATTTTATCATGCATGAGATAAATATTTTAGACTTGGTTTATATCTTCATTTTTTTTAAGCTCAAAACAGCTTGTTTAAACAACCTGGGTCCTTACTATTCTAACTAACTCTCCCATTGATTCGTTTGATTTTTTTATTTTTTTTAATTTTTTTAAAAACATGTTAAATATGGGTAATTACTGATATACCCAATAAAAGTCATATTTATTTATATAAAAAATTGCTTTGATGCTCTTAATATGCCTCTACAAAATATTGTTACTTGTTTTATAAATTTTTTATGGTTAAATATTTTATAAAAATACAAGGGTTGATCTTTCAAAATTTTTCTAAATGAATAAAGGGAAGAGATTGAAAATTGTTGTTTTTTTAAGTTTTTGATATGACATTTGATTAGAGGCTTATATCAATGAATAAGAATAATTTGTGGATGTATATATATAAGAAAAATTATTTTTTACAAGAGTATATAAATAATTACATATTTTCTTTCTGGTATAAGAAAATCCACTTTGTTTGAGCTTGCTAAAAGTGCTTATATACCCCTATAAAAATTATATTTATTTACATGTTTTCATATAATATTTTTATTAATTTTTATACTGATATAATTATAGTCAATCTAAAAACTTTTTATTACAAAAATAATAAATTTATTTTTAACTTTTTAACTTATTTTTCATCACAAATGATGAAGAGAAAAAAGAGTGAGAGGGCAATTATATAAATATATATACATATGATTTTTACAAAATCATAATGAATTGTCCGGGTCAGGTGCATAAGAAAATATCTCTTTTTTTTTATGGAGATATATACTAATAACATTTTATGAAAATTTATAATAATTCAATGATGATTTTTCCCCCAAAACGGTACCCTAAAGGTCATTAATGAGATTTTTTATTTTTTTTATATTTTTTTCTATACACCATCCACCACAACCAATCCCCAACTTTTCTCTTTTTGAGAGGTTGAGCTAAACCACCACTATTGCAAGTACAAATCAATCAAGCATTAATGTACTTAATTAACCATTAATGACCTTCTAAAAACAAATCAAAGGCAATTAACAACAAGCCCTTTTTAAAACTAAAAATAAGAAATCAATCCTTATTTAACTTAATTGCCAAAGACCATTATAATGTCATAAAATTCAACATAATTTTGTTGTAAATAGCTTTCTTTGAAATGCAAAAAAACTTAAATAATTATGAAAAGATTGTAGTCATATATTTGGAGCATTTATGGTAAGGGATTGAAAACTTAAAATAATAAGTTACAGGGATCATGACATAAGTTTCCTAAAGAAGTGCTTATGGTTATGGTTACTTAGAATTAACTATTAATAAAAACCGACATGGAAAAATAATAACATATAAAACTGAAAAAGAATAAACACAAAAATAACTAGTAGGATAAACCAATCAGTCCAAACACCCTTTTTATTTTTATAAGTAAATACTCTAAAAACTGAAAGTACAATTTGATAAGAGATTAGATAAATCACCCTATGCCCTACTGTGATTTGTCTGGTTTTTTTTATGTTTTATTAAAATATTGACAACACAAAAACCACGACATAGAAAAAATTTAAAAAAAAACAATGACTAGAATTAAATAGTAATTTTTTTAAAATTTTAAATCTAAATCTAAATTAAAATTATAAAATCACACATATCTTATTCCCACACCCACACTCATGTTTTTATTAACGCACTCTAAAGATTTTGAACTAGCGTTACACTGAACCTATTACTATCAGTCTTAATGATATTTTTTTTTGACATTCTATTAAAAATACCGAGAACAATCAAACATAAAGATAAGACAAACAAAAAATAATGACTAGAAAATAAATATAAAAGCAAGAGTGACTTAATAAACCACAATGAAAATATACCAAGAATATTTAGCAATTTTCCTTAACAATAAATAAATAATAATAATAATAAATTAGGCAATGAACAAAAGAAAACCATGGTTGAACGCAATTTCCGTGCCTTCCAGGCTTGCAGCTCCCATCAAACACTCTCTCTCTCTCTTTCTCTAAGCAAGCATTTGATTGGCCAACCCTTTAGAGCTTAACAAACCTTAGCAAAGTGTCAAGCATATACAGCCCTCAAAATAGATACATTCCTGTTTGTGTAGCTCTTCCCCCTCCTCTCACTCCACACCTCTCCTTCCCTTTCCAACTAATTCCAGCATTCATATCTACATCTTCACCTCCCTCTTCACAACCTCTATTTCATCATCTCCATCTCCATCTCCATCTCTGTGTTTATATATATATATATATATATCTGTAACCAGACTTATTACTGTCTTACAGACCTTTCTATTAAAGGATACATGTAATATGGTGGACTAATTCTCCTACTCTTCTATATATATCCAACTCTTCTCCTCACCTTTCATTCTTTGTACCACTCTTTCTTCTTCTTCTTATACTTCCCTTTCTTTTCCTATTCCATTGGTGGTGTGTGTGACTCCTATGGAGGAAGTACTCCACTCAGGTGGTGCCGATGAATCATCGGTAGCAGCGCACATTATGGTGAAAGGCAAGCGCAGCAAGCGACAGAGGCTTTCGCCGTCACCGGCTTTGCCTCTTGCCTCTTCTTCTCCGTCTACTTCCTCCGGGAGTGTCACTGAGGAGGAGGAGGATATGGTTATGGCTAATTGCCTCATTCTCTTAGCTCAAGGACCTGAATTGGATACTGCTGTGAAGGATGACAATAACAACAACAACAATAACAAGCCGAGTAGCCGGAAGTTCACTGAGACGGCCACTACTACCGACGGAAAAGCCGGGTTTTTATGTCTATGAGTGCAAGGATTGCAAGAAATGTTTTCCGTCTTTCCAAGCTCTTGGTGGTCATAGAACTAGCCATAAACGGAAAAAGAGATGCCGGTGTTGCAGAGGAGGATGAGCTTCTCAAGTTTAGTATCAATTCAAGCTCTTTCGTCGCCGCGAAACCGCTTGGTTTGATGCCGTCAAGCAACAACAACATCAACAATAATAACAATGTCTTGAGCTTGAAGATGAGGGTGCATGAGTGTTCAATTTGCGGAGCAGAGTTCTCCTCCGGGCAAGCTCTTGGTGGACACATGAGAAGACACCGGCCGGGGAGTGTCCCCGAGGTGGTGGCCGAGACGAAGAAGGAGAAGAGCTTGTTATCTTTGGATCTTAACCTCCCGGCACCGTCCGAGGATCACCGTGGTGATGGCGGAGAGACGGCAATGAAAGAGATGGCGAAGCCGGCCTTTTCTTGTGCTAACAAGAGGCCTCCTCCTCTCCTGCTCTTGTCTTCAGCAATGGTGGATTGTCATTACTGATACAAATGGAGCAAAGCAACCAAACAAAGCAAGCAAGCAAAGTTGTCCAAATTAATTCATTCTAATTTTTTTTATTTTTTTTTTAATCCAAACATTGTTGGCAGATTATTTGATTGTCATGTGAATTATATGTTTGCCATATATTATTTAATTCTTTAAATTCTTTGATGAATAACATTGAATTAACATTGATAACTTCATTAGAGTGTGCCGGAGTTGTTTGTGAGGCTGGTGGCTTTGCGTTCACGGAAAGGGAGAGAAGGTACTTCTTCTCTATTGCTTCTTGTCTAATTTAAGTAGGATATGAATTAGTGTTAGCAACACCAAAAACTCTTTCAAAACAATTAAAACACAAAAAGCAAGTCCCGGACGCCTGTTTTCTTGGTTGGGAAAACTCTTTTACATCACAAACAAACAAAGTACAAGCATTCACATTAATAAAAAAACAAAGATTAGTCCATTTACTCCTTAAAACTCTCTCTCTCTCTCTCTCTCTCTGTGTCACACACACACACACACACACACACACACACAGCACACAAAATTTGGTAGAAGTTCATTAAAAGATAAGATATTTGGGGTTGATAGGTTGTCAAGATGCTGGGATTGCAACAAAGACGAATAAAATATTTTTCTTGGACTTTTTTGAGAATACTTGTCCGACCATCCAAGTTCTCCTAATGATAATGCTAGGTATTAATTTACACTTGAGAGCTATATGAAAAAGTCATAGTTCTAACAAGATGCTTAACCCATGGCTGCATCCTAAAGCTACATTGCTGGCATGCTAAAACTCTTATTCTTCTTTCTTTGTGTCAAAAATAAAATAAAAGAAACAAGCATAAAGTCATAGGGACTGAAACAAAAAATTCCAAATCCATAATTGCCAGGAACTTGGACATAATTTGTCCAAAACTAATATATCAAGCTATGTATGTGCTAACAAAAGATCTGTTACTTAAGTGAGAAGCATCTCATAGAAATCATAGATAATCAACCCAAAAAAAAGGATTTTATTTGAAGATCTCCGCAACACGTTAAAAGAGCTGTCATAGTAAGCAAATATTGCAGGAATATATTGAATCTGACGATACTAGAATACCGCAAAATATTGCTTCATTCAGTGCACCTATATCATACCTGAAGCCGATGTTTGCAGCAGCAATAGTCATTAAAACACTGAGCTGTCCAAATGAACACACACATTGGATGCTATCACATATAAACATATATAGCTAAGTAGGTTCCACCATTTGCTTTTCAGTTGTTTCCACTTGATTGTTGAGAGTCGGAAAACCGTAGCATGTAATGAAAAATAATTGCCTTATTCAATATGCACGAGAATTTGGTACAGGCTTGCACATCAAAAAGATGGTATATAGCTATGACATACTAGGATGGTTAAATAACAACACAGAAAGATATGCAAATGGCCACCTCAACATGCCGAGACTAGCCTTCTAATTTCAAAACAAAGTAAAGCTCATGAAAGGTTGTTAGGAAGAAATCTGTTGATCACTGAAGTGGTGTTATACCAACAACACCTGCACAAGCAGAATAGGGAAAATCAGAAGACAATAAGTGAAATTTTTTGTTTCCGTAGTAAATAAATAATATGAAGCATTATGGTGCTATAGTATAGGAGTATTACAGTTGCTTATAATACATGATGCATTTCACAATCTAAATAATGCAGTTTGATCATACTCCTTGGACTAAAACATTCAAGGAAGACCAAAGCCAAAGGCAGATGCCCATAAAAATGTCATGCTGAGGAATTCATAGTGTTCTTATGAATAAATACTATAAAATCATAAAGCAGAAGTATTTAGAATGGTCAAGCAGCTAGAATAGTTCAAGCTAAAACCAGAGCCCAAGAGAAACCACTTTATGAAGTTTTTCACACTGATCCCTTCAAAAATGTATTCCCCACTGACATAATAAATAATAATTTACTATAAAAATCTAGAAAGGCATCATACATCTTTGTTAGAGGTGAAGAATATATCATGCACTGACGCATTGGCAAGCTATTATCACAATCATACAAATCATTTCACTAATATGGCTGAACTACAGGTTGCAATAACAATAACAAAGGACTGCAAATTGAACCGAGCATATCCACATATTGACCATAAGCATGGTTTTGACTAAAAGCATATTGGTAAAAGCAAATGGTAGCAGAATCCTAATAATGGAACCTTGGGCAAGAACATGTGCATTTGCCAAGAAACTAGTGGGCCAATTTGAGTGACAAAGACTTCAACATGGGAATTCTTGTGTCTGGAATGTATAAGATTATTGTTGCAATTTATGTTGATCAACCCCAGTGCTCACAACACAAATTATAAAGCGAGGTACTAAAGCCAGCAATGGCTACGCTACTATTGCCCAACCATATCAAAAAATAACAAATCAAATGAATAAGCACTAAGTTTCAGGGACAATATATAAAATGCCAACTTATGTTGTCAAAACCTTAGAAAATTATCAGGCATTTCCAGAAAAAAGCAATATGAAATATTTACACCGAGAAAATGTTTTATATTAATGCAACTAAAATCCAGAAATAAAAAAATAGTGGAAATACATAAAAGTGCAGCAATATAACATACCACAGGCCAACCTTCCTCCAGCATTTCCAGTTGTAAGGCTAAGTTCATGACCACCTACAGGAAAAGATGAGATACAAATCACCTCAACAGGCATGGAGGGGTAGTCACACAGACACGTATTTATATAGAACAACAAGATACAAGTCACTCTCAGCGCACATGCGCGCACACCGGACACACACATGTATTAAGATGGATAAATCTATGCTAAAAAATAAAACATAAGATGAAATACGTTGATTTATATCAGTGAGCTGCATGTTTTACCTTTCCCAAGATCATCTTCAAGTTCATGAACCACAAGTGCTCGCCCAATGACTGCATTAGGGCCGCTTAGTGGAATCTGTACATGTGATTAAAAGTATAGCATGATATAGAACATTAGGTGCTAGAAACAATATGAACTTGAAAATAAGCACAGAAATATTGATTAAATACATAAAATCAATTTTCACATTCCCAACACCAATTTATAAAATAGGCAAAAGGTGCAATTAAAATTTATGTTTTACCAGATTATCGACAATTGTTGCCTCAGCCACACCTGTATTATTGAAGAGTGAGGAAAGCAGCAAAGATTCATAAGTTATCATTACACTTTCAAAGCATATCAAATGTCATTCCAGATCATACCATCAGAGTTGGCAACTATGTTTCCCAGGTCACCCGCATGACGGATTTTATCCTCTGGAGCACCATGTGTCAAATTATTTGGGTTGAAGTGTGCCCCTATGAAAACAAAAGCACTGTTTATTCATTATTAGAAAACAATACACACACACACACACACACACACACACACACATGTTTATATTACATCTATTACAAGGGAGAATCTTGTATTGATCCCTAGCATAAAGGTTCCAGAGACAAGAACTTAAACAGATATAGCATACGCTCAGATATTAACTTCCAAAAAATTCTCACAAAATAGTTTTGATTGATTTTCAGTGGATAAATTGTGGTTTGAGCATCATGATAAGATAAATGATTAATCTGGCAAAATCAATCTGACTGACCTGTTGATATGCAGCCATTGGTAGTGTCACCAAACTCATGCTGCCGGAGAGCGAACATAGAATAGTTAATAGCTCATTTATAGCTCAAGAAAATGGAAGAACAAATTATCTTTTTGGATCGCAAGGCACTCACAAGGTGGAAGCCATGAAGTCCTGGGGTAAGACCAGTAACACGAACCTTCACAGTCGTAGGACCTATTGGAGAAAGCAAGGGAAATCATTCTTTAAATATTTGAATATAGTCAAGATATAAAGTGAAAAGTAAATATGACATAATTTTACAAAAAACAAAGAATTTATCTTCTTGTCAGTGTGGAAGAAGAACATCAAAAAAAAAAAAGAATGTGAACCATGCCATGTAATGGGTAGCTATTTACAAAATTCGTCAAACAAGAATAAGCTCCGCACCCACTTTCATTAACTGGGGATAGCTGATTGGATGATCATCATTTTTCATACGCATGCCCACCTTGGTTGCTAACAGTTTTATTTAGGGTTTTTGGCTTTCTACAATTCCATTTATTCATGGCCCAATAGAAAAGCAGGTAAAATAAAAATGGCATTAACACAGTTCTCCACACAGCTTAGTTTTTGAGGGTGTCCAAAGGTAAATGCGTAATCCCTTTATCTGTTCATCAGACAACTGGATTCAATATAGTACTCAAATATACTAAATTTTTCTGCCAATTACTTGTCAGAAATAGCACTTCAAACCAAATAAAACTCTTGAGCTTAAAGAACTATGTGAAAGACAGCAAATTCCACTCCTAAACTGTGGAGATGTAACATGCAGATAGACAGATTTAAACTACTTATTGATGATTCTTATCATTTATCAACTTAATGGGCAAACATCGGGGAAAAAATTGCTTTTTTTCTTTTCATCAAGAATAAGCAGGCCTCCCTGGTTCCAACTTAGGGTCTTTACGTACAGAAAATAGAAAGGCATTGCACAGGCAGTCAAACAATATCAAGATAAAAGCATTAATCCTTATGAGCATACAACTCTGCTAAGTTCATTGCATTGTGAAACTGGTACTAGTCAAGGCAATCTATTTAGTATTTACTCCAAACAATAGAATGAAAAGACAACCAAAAAAGTCTACTCTTCAATTACTGCTGACAGTCTACCATCAATAGTAAAATCAATGACAAATTGACACATTTGAGTAATGAAAGAAAAATTCATCATTATTAGCACTAAAAATCAATCAATCAATCAATAATCTCCAGCCAGTTTCATACGCCTCTTGATGAAATTACTCCACGCAAACCAACACCAATTCTCAACAAAGAAACTAGTCTACCAACTAGCATTCCATGAAACCAGTAACAAGAATCAAGTAAACTAGATAGACAATGCCGAAAACACACCATCGTCATCCTGGACGAGGGTGACGACGCCCTCCACATCCGAGTTGCCCTTAAGAACGGCGACGGCCTTCTTCGATGCCGCAACTATGGTCAGAGACCTCGAAGCCGTGCTGGCGGAGGGAGAGCGGAGGTAGAGCCTGAGAGGTTGGCCAGCGAGGAGAGAGGAGCGAAATGGGAGGTGAGCGGGGGATGGAGGGTGGGCGATCGAGGTGGAGAGGACGGTGGCCATGGCGGCGGAGACCAAGAGGAGACGAGAAGGGGAACGTGATGGTGAGATGCAGAGCGGTTGATAAGGAGATGAGATGGTTGCCACGTGGAGCCACTGGAATTGAACGAACTTGTCTGGAAGGTTCAGGGGTTTTTTTTTGGGAAAAATAATAAATAGACTAGCTCATTGCCTTTTAAAAATATATCACAATCCAACAGAATCATAATAAATGCATCAGCAACCAAATCGACACGAGTCTCACACACACACAGGAGAGAGCACAAAAAAGATTAAGCCAATGGTAAGATATGAATGTATCGAAGGTAGAGATAGCAATTTATATCCTATCTGATGGGTATATCTGTACTTTATTTTTTTTAATTAGGTACGGATAAAAATATTACCTGTTATTATTTGAATGGATATGGATTGGATAAGGGTATGCCCTTACCCTATCCGTACCCTTATTTTTATCCGTTGAAGAGGGTACGGGTAAAACCCGTACTTGTACCCTTACCCTCTCATATATATATATATATATATATATATATATATATATATATATATCATTAAACTAAACATTTACCCATAATCTATTTTCATAATGATTAATTTAAAAATAATATTTCAAATTTTCTCTTAATATATTATTTTAAATTTTAGTTAATTTTTATATTTATATTTGATAATATTATCAAAATTTGAATTTTGGATATATATTGAAAATCATAATTAAATTAAAAAATAAATATTATAAAATAAATATAAAAAAAGTAATGTTATAATAATTAATTCTATAAATTACAAGAACATCCTGAAAAATAAGATTCGAATAAAAAATCAATTAAATATAACTTATGAGATAATGTTTTTTATATTCAAATTCTTACTAGACATTTATAAAATTTGAAGCTATATAAAATATAAATATTAGATATATGAAAAAATTTTAAATAAAAGCCAAGATAGTTAAACATAAATAAAACAAAAGATAAAATTACCATTAAATCCTAAATAGATGTCATTTTTATGTGATTATATAATTTAAGATAAACATATATATATATATATATATATATATATATATATATCAATTTGTAATTTTGAATTAATTTACATGTATTTAAAAATTGTAATGTAATATAATGTATAATTAATTAATTAATTAATTAATTAATTATTTATATTTATATTTATATTTATATTTAATTCGATAATTTGAACAATGGGTAGTGATGCTGCGGGTATATCCCGACTCTGGGTAAGAGTAAATGTATGATACCCGCGGTATGCAGTACTCGTGAATAAGGGTAAGGGTATGATTTTTTTTTTTACCCTGAGGGTACGGGTGGGTAAGGATTACGGGTATGGGTAAGGGTTTTGGTATAATCTACTTATACCCTACCCGTTGTCATCTCTACTCGAATGGGCACATAATATTTTTTAAAAAAAAATTGGATAAACCACATGCATTAAATAATATAAGAAAACTACAAATAAGTTCCACTAGGAATGGAAATATGCTTAAACAAAGACAAGACCAAAAGAAAATAAGAGAAATAAAACAGAAGCCCTGCCCAAGACAGGGGAAGGAACCAAACAACTAATTTTGATATCTCTCCATTTCTGAGGTTCCTTCATTAGTCTGGCGATTCAAAAAGTCCAGACTACATTTTGTGGTAGTCTTCATCCCCTCCAAACATGTTTTTTTTGGAATCTGGCACATTAGAAAGAAGGACACCTTGTTCCACATTTTTGTTTCGAATTGATCTTGCTAGGGGAGTGGCATAGCCTGAGTTCTTATTCCACTTGATCAATGGTATTTTAGGACGTTTGCTTCTTCTTGCCATAACTTAAGTACTGTTGCCAGTTCCGCTACTAAATACTAAATATTTTAAATTGGACGCATCCATTAAATTAAAATCAATCAAAATACAAGAACTTGTTGGGCTTGATTCATCAGCAAGCTGGCTCATTTGAGAATCTGTTAGTGGGTCTCCAAAAATCATGCCTTTTGAATTTTCATGGATCACAGAGTTGGGCTCTTGAGGCAAAAGTATCACATGGGCTTTTGAGACTTCAAAATTTTTTCCACAATATTGGCTGAACTGAATTCCCACTTGTTTTTCAACAAGTTTTTCAAATTCAAACTCTCCTCCACGTGGGCCGCCAGGTACGTGAGGAATTTTGCCATGTGTTATTGGAATGTTCATCTGCATTGAGGGTCCTAATGTTGGGGCCAATGCTTACGTAACAAGCTAAGCAGTGTGTCCAACAAATCTGCACACGCCATGCACTCTCAACGAAGAACCATTGTTTGAACAGATGGGTTGGTGGAGCACAACTACCGGTCCCTTGCCGGTATCGTTATCCTCGATGGATGCAGCCACCACAGTGGTCGGTGGTAGGTCTCGCAACTTTATTTCAATGATGCAAGTGTGGGAATGAGTAATCTCATCCTCGATCAATCACTCTCCAACAACAAAGTACAGCATGTTGTAGAAGCTTCTCACTTCTCTTGTTATAACCAGTATTCACTGTAGCAGTCGGCACTGTAACAGCCCAGCACTATAGCAGCCCGAAAGTTTCATTTAAATTCTTTCTTTTCCCTTCTTCTTTCCTTCTCCTCCTTTGTTTCTTCCTTGCTGCTGAGCACACCTAAACCCTATAAAATTTTTCGACGAGCAATTCCTTCTAATCAAAGCATCAAATTTCTTCCTCTCATCCTGTTGAGTGTGGTAAGGCCTTGATTCAAGGTTTTTTTTCTTTGTATTTTCTTAGTATTTCCTCATTTTTTGAAATCTTTGAAAACCTAGAAATTTACCTTGGTTTGGGTTGATTTTGGGCTTAAATCGAAGCCCTTGATCTTGTGATTCTTTTGTGTGGATGCTTGTCAAGAAATTTCGTGATTTGGTGTTGTAAATCGGCAAGAAACCATTGTTTAAGGAGTAATTTCTTGGCTACTGTAGCAATCCCGATGTTACTGTAGCACCAAAAATATTTGGTATTTCTTGTATTTCCTTGGTTCAAATTAAAGCCCAAGACATTAGGAATTTATTGGTAACCTTAAAATCGAGTTTTGAGTCAACGCTAGGATCGATTTGGCGTTGTTTGGTAGTAAACTTATTGCTTCGTTGTGTGATTTATTTTAGCTAAATCTTGTTGGTGTTTTGTTGTGCTTTGGCAAGGAGGTGAAGCTTTGGCTCGAGGCAAAGAGCTAGAAGAGGATTAGCGTTCGGGGAAGTTGAATCATCAAAGTTGTGAGTGGGATTTATTATGCACAATTCTATTAGGAGAATACCCATAATTATTCTATATTGCTTAAGTAAAGTTTTTTTGGGTATTATACTTGCATTGAGATTTTAATGGAATTGAAATGAGTTATTTAGGTATATTTTATACTTGAAAAGCATTATTGTTCAAAGGAAAGGATTTTTGGATTGTTACTTAATTCGTAAGTTGTGCATTGATTTATGTTAAAATATTTGGATATGCTTGTGTTTATCATTTCCGTGGTGAAATGGCAGATATTTTAGATATTGATTTTTGTCTACTTCTCGTTGCAAGATGCATGTTTGTATTACTTGGTTGGTGACATCCTACTGCAGTAGGTGATTTTCACGGCCAGCCAGTTGAGGTGGCATGGAAGACCGGCAGACTTATTGGTCCTGTTCAGGTAGGAGTGTAGAGCCCTGATTGGATATTCATCGGGAAGCCGGGATCACCATACGATTGACCGATGGGTTAACGTTAAGGACATGAGTTCCTTGACGGTTCTGAACCTAACCACGACTACGGTGAAGGTTTTGAGAGGTTTCTAGACCATGTTGTGTTCCTTTTGTAGTGTTATAGTAAATTTGTGCTTTGGCGGCAGTAAGTATCTGTTTTATGGATTTTGAGACTCGTATAATATAGTTGTTCTATATATATATATATATAAGTGGAACTATTATGATCTATTTGCATTATTATAAAAGTTTGGTATGATTTTTAACTTGTTTTGTAGTACAAACCTTGTAGTTGGTCTTTCGGGGATTTGTTGTTGTAAAACCCTAGTTGGGGTAAAATGCTTTTTTGACACTATCTTTTGTTATATTGTATCGATGATTTCTGTTATGTTTATCTATGTTCTAATATGTTGGTATTAGTAAAGCATTATTTTGGTGAGTTATTTTGTGTATTTTGGTGTATTCTTGTATTATTGTGCTAACCCACTCACTGAGTAACTTTAATTGGTCACCCCTCCTTTCTCTCCCCAGGCTTTTGCACGCGGTAGTACGGTATTAAAGCGGTGTGCTGAGCATCCACTATCTGTTTTTATTCAGTACCACGTTCATGTATGTTATCCTTGAGCATGTCTATGTTGTAGTTGAACATGGATCCATTAGTGTGTTTGAAACTCTAAAAGAATGGTTTGTTTGTTTGTCTAACTTCTTGGAAACTTCGTTGTACTTGTGACCATTGCAATTTTTGAACTTGACTATCAGGTCATGTTGTTGAAGTTCCCCTTGCGTACCTGTGAATTTCCCTATTTTGTAGTTGTTGTTTGAGGTTGTTGATTTATGATATTTTATCAGCCTTGCGGTGACTCGAGGGTTGAGTGGTGGAGTGCCCCTCCTCGGGATCATCGTGGTGGTTGTCGTGTCCCGGGTGCCCACGGGTCAGGGCGTGACATCTCTCGATGCAATGCAGAGACCGTTGGTCCATGATCTTTCTTCATCGCCAATCTCCACCCCTAAGGTGACCGGTTTCTTAGCCTTTGACATTCCTTGTTTAACGCCGACAACATTGTAACCATTTAGAGTGACCGTATCACGCCCCAGCCCCAAAGCCGGGCCCACTGACAGATCGGCAGCATCCAATGTGGCTAGGCCCCACTAGGCGCAAGGCCTCAGACTTCAGACCTGGTCAGAGTCAACCCTAACAGGCAGAACATGAAACAATAATACAGAACTATAAATAAAAGCAACAATAGACAAATATAATTCAAATATGGTTTTAACAGCCTTACAGATATACAATGCCACTCTTAACAAACAACAAACAAGAATACAAACAGAATGCAAGTCTCACTCACTCAGAAAATAAACTAGAGGTGAACAACATTGACAAAAATAAATACGGAAATAAGGCTCGCAGAAATACAGAAATTTGTTCATAGTACAGAAATAATCAAAATTATAGAAAATATACGGAAAACAGATGCGTACATCTTCCTGACTAGTAATAGAATCAACAGCTCGAGGCTGGATCTTCGACTGTAAAGTCAGAACAGAACAGACAGCATATCAATAACCGAAGTCGGATCTTTGACCGCAGTCGAAACGGACACGCATGTTCGGTAGCGCTATTACAGAAAACATGTGCACATGGCTAGGACTTACTCCTTTTAGCTAGGCAAATTGCCAGTAATTGGAGATGTACTAAAACCCCCACAGAGATATAGAATACAGACGGACAAATACAGAAGAACCAATAAATATCATAATTAAATAAACAACTGAATAAGTAAAATAAAACCATAAACAGAAGAATAGAATTACGGGTGCGAGAGCCTACTTGGCTCCGGACTACAAAGCTTAACTTCTTCCTTACACCGCAGGATTTAGGGTTTTCTCGCCAGATCTAATAGGTAAACAGAATTTCAAAACCCCAAAAAGAAATTAGGCTAAAAATTAAACCCCTTAGAAGGTTTACATGCCACTAAGAATGACATAATTTACATTTCTATACATAAGAATCACAAAGACAGCAAATAGCAACAAGAAGGAAATAATAATAAAACTAAGCAAGAGACTAAACCAAGAGAATATCTATACTAAAGTGGAAGTTTATGGATTTCACAAATGAAGCTAAGTTGGATTAAAACAATGATAAACATCAATGTCTCAATCTTTGGTTGCCCGCCAGTTGGCTAAAGCTACAAGAAGCTCTCATTTTCAAGCAATGAAGGCAGGAATAATCAAGCTTTAGAGCATGATTAAAGAACACACAATAACACAAATTGAATCATCCAAAATCTCCAGCCAACATCAATTTTAAAATAAATAAATAAATAAACAAGTGAAACAAAAGGTATATATATAAACAAAATCAAACATATATATATATATATATATATATATAAACTCAGTAATAATACCACCAGTAAGTTAAAATTTTCTCAACACTAATAATCACAATTTATGCATGTTTCAATATATATATACATATATATATACACACACACACACATAAATATACCTATAAATGTATAACTATATATTCAAGAAATTTCAGAAAAACAAAATCTAGAATAAAATCGGCAAAAAGTGGATTCTCGACGCTAAGAAAACCATAAATTCAAAATATAATAAACATTAAATATGGATATAGCTATATATAAAATAAACTCTAAAGCATGATTACATGGTTAATCTGACAAAATAATACCCATAATTATAACACATTTAAACAATAAGATTAAGGAACATGCTTGCAGACATTTATATATGCATAGATATAGAGAATGAAACTAAAGGTTGCAAGCTTATAGGAAGAAGAAAATACACCAAGATGATGAACATAAACACTAACAAGATTCAATCATCAAAAAGCAATACAAAGGTAAGACACCTACTTCTAAACTCTTCGATGAGCTGTAGAAGAAGGAATCTTCGTCTAACTCCAAGATTTTGGTGGAGGTTCAGTTGAAGTGCGGCCTTTTTCACACGCCAACAACCAAGGTACAAGTACAACAAGGAGGAGAAGTGAGTTTTGAAAGAGAAGTTGACCATCCAAGCTACTCAATGATTCTTCACCAAAAACTTCAATTATTAGGCGACCAGATCCGGCAATTAAGGAGACACGTAAAGCTGGTGGCCTCCCACATGTTCCAGTTAATGGTCAACAGCCTCCAAAGTTCTCCAGTCAAATTTGGTCAAAGAACCTTGCTAGCAAACATTACAGACTGTCTCCCTCGTGACTGCTGTCGATGGCTTCTCCACAGCACACTAGCGAGCCGAGTTTGTCCTCTCTTGACTTATGTGGAAGTTCCCACCCTCAACCACATTAACAAGGTGCAACTCGTCACCGCAGTCCATACGTGCATGGGTCCTTTCTCTTTCGCCACCACCATCATTCACTCTTCCTCCTCCAGCACAAGAGTTCCACTCTTCCTCCTCAGGTGTTCACCTCCAAGTTAGAACTTTGAACAACATACTATTTGCCTATCTCATTCATGAAATGCTCGTGGTTATAACAGTCTGCCTCCTGTGCACCGATCTCCAAATCCTCATAGGTATGGGAGATGAATACCTCCACTATGTCCCTTTGCATTGAGATGTTCGCTGCCTCCTTGCAATCCCATGAATAACGGAACAGTAGTGAGGACAACATGTTCTCATCCTCATCAACATCAAATGACCAGACTTGATCTTCAAGGCTGTTGCATAGAGGAGAAGAGTCATGGATCAGAACATAGACCGGTTGTCCATCGGGGGTGAATGTGAGGCACACGTCTCCTCCGCCGCGGGAATTCCACACCACCGCAATTGGTTAGACCTCCGGTGCTCGATCTATGCCCTCCTCCACGTTAGGACTTTAAACAACAGGTTGCTTGCCTTTCTCCTTCATGGAAAGCATGTGAGAGTAGTGGGTTGCCTCCTTTGCACCGATCACCAGATCCTCATAGGCATGGGAGATAAACGCCTCCACCATATCCCTTTGAACTGAGGTGTCCACCACCTCATCGCATTCCAGGATCAAAGGGACAACAGCGATGACAACATGTCCTCATCCTCATTAAGATCAAATGGCCAGACTTATTCTTCAAGGTTGTTGTTGGGAGGAGGAGAGAAATGGACTTGCATAAAGACCAATTGTCCATCGGGAGAGAAGGTGAGGCGCACATCACCTTCCATCGGGAGAGATCCGTTTATTTGTTTGGGCACATAATGAATAGTATAAATAGTGTTTTGCTCATTTTATAAAATAAATAAATAAAAATAAATAAATGTATTAATATATGTTTAAAAAATTGCTTGTTGATTTTTAATAAAAATTAAAAAAAGGTATCTACTTTCATTGCATGTAACTTTTATTTTATTTTATTTATTTATTTATTTATTTTGATAAATGTTGGTAAACCATGTGTTAGGGACGGACATATGCACTCAATGCAAACATAAGCTCTACAACACTTGTACCCTCTTGAATAAGTTTAAATTTTATTTGAATGGAAGAGAGAGAAAGTAGAAGGATAGAAGAAAGAAATAATACATCTTCTTATTGAGTGAAAACAGAATGTTTCAACAATGAGAGGAGGCTAATTAATTTTATCTCTTATAAGGTTACAAGGGGAGTATTTATATCTTTAATTGAAGAACTAAATAACTACTGACATGTTTTTAATTGTTTGTTGATGTGGTACTTCAATTAGTACATTTAAAACTATCTCCTGCTGTGCATAATTGTCATAGAACATTCTTATACTTCTTCACCCTCACCCAACACAAATTGAAATTTGAGGCTAATATATTAAAATAATGTTGTTTTTTTATTAATTCCCAAAATATGCATTTCTGTAACTATTTACGGAATTGTGCATTTTGTATTTTTTTATTATTATTTTTAAATTAGCGGGTCCCACTATTATTTTTAAGTATTTAAATTTAATTTTTTTAAAAAACAAAGGGACCCATTCTTTTTTTAATATTAAGTTTTTATTTTTTTAAAAACTGCGGGTCCCAGTAGTTTTTAAATTAAAAACATTTTACATCCAAACCCTTATAATTTTCATTAATTTTTATTATAACTTATTTTTTCTCACTTCTACTATGTTATTTTTACTTTCACTAATTGTAACCGGTTGTTAATAATTTAAATAAATAATTTTAATATTTTTTTATCATAATAAAATTTTAAATAAATAAAAAATTTTCAATGCGGTGGTATAGCTGGTAGTTACCGCATTGATTTGAGAAAACGATGGTGTGATTGCGGTGAGTTTCAAACACTTCATTTTCCTTGTCGCCATGTTCTTGCAGCGTGTGCATATATTCATCTACATTGGCAAGCATATGTAGATAATGTTTATAGGCTTGAGACAATTTTTAGTGTATACCATAAAGAGTTCCAGCCAATATCAAATGAGAGATACTGGAACCCCTATAATGGTCCACGTTTATATCCTGATCTTACAATGCGAAGACCAGCTTCAGGACGCCCAAAATCCAGTAGAATTCGTAATGAAATGGATATAAGAGAAGGCGGTCAACCAAAGCGTTGTGGTTTATGTCGCAATGAAGGTCATAATCGTCGAAATTGTTCGAATGCCGCTGGTCCAAGTCGTATGCCATAATGTTTATTGAATTATTTTATAATATATGTAATTGTTTTAGTTCATTTAAAATATCAAGTGAGTTTAGTTTAGTTATGGGAATAATTTTTACATGTGAAAATTTTTTAATATTTAAAATTTTATTATGATGAAAAAATATTAAAATTATTTATTTAAATTATTAACAGCCGATTACAATTAGTGAAAGTAAAAATAACATAGTAGAAGTGAGAAAAAATAAGTTATAATAAAAATTAATGAAAATTATAAGGGTTTGGATGTAAAATGTTTTTAATTTAAAAACTACTGGGACCCGCAGTTTTTAAAAAAATAAAAACTTAATATTAAAAATATAATGGGTCCCTCTGTTTTTAAAAAAATTAAATTTAAATACTAAAAAATGATAGTGGGACCCGCTAATTTAAAAAAAAAAATACAAAAATACAAAATGCGCAATTTGGTAAATAGTTACATAAATACGTATTTTGGGAATTAATAAAAAAAACAACATTATTTTAATAAATTAGCCACTTTCATTGCATGTAACTTTTATTTTATTTTATTTATTTATTTATTTATTTTGATAAATGTTGGTAAACCATGTGTTAGGGACGGACATATGCACTCAATGCAAACATAAGCTCTACAACACTTGTACCCTCTTGAATAAGTTTAAATTTTATTTGAATGGAAGAGAGAGAAAGTAGAAGGATAGAAGAAAGAAATAATACATCTTCTTATTGAGTGAAAACAGAATGTTTCAACAATGAGAGGAGGCTAATTAATTTTATCTCTTATAAGGTTACAAGGGGAGTATTTATATCTTTAATTGAAGAACTAAATAACTACTGACATGTTTTTAATTGTTTGTTGATGTGGTACTTCAATTAGTACATTTAAAACTATCTCCTGCTGTGCATAATTGTCATAGAACATTCTTATACTTCTTCACCCTCACCCAACACAAATTGAAATTTGAGTGCACTTTTTTAACAATACACAAATACCTTATATAAAATGGCTCAATGCTAATTGACCAAATAGTGGAAAAACTAATATTTTTTAAATTTTTATTTATGAATTTTATTTCATTTTATTTTTTTTAACAATGATCAATAACAGAATGGTAGTTTTGGCATTATATTTTGCTTATCTAATTTATATGTTTATAGTCTATATTTATAATATTTATAATAATTATAATTTTATAGATTAACATAAAATATAATACTTTAAGAAGATTAAATTATATCAGTTAGAGTCATGTAACAAAACTCAAATTCTTTGTTTTTTGAAGTTGTTTTAGAATGAACCTTTTCTTAATCAATATTAATTAAAACTAAATATATGAAAAATCTTTGCTTTGATAATTTATTTTGTTTTTTATTTTTATAAACCTATTTGATATGAACATTACAATATTAAAAGCTAAAATTAATGATCACCATCACAACATAAAACTTATAATATTATATATTGATTTGGTCCCTCATGATAAAAAGTTACTCCAATACACTGATTGATTGTGTGAAAACTCAGAGGCGCTGGGAACGTCGACAGTGCGACGGATTACATGTTAATCATATGCCACACATAGGGAGAGATTACAAGACAATATATATATATATATATAAACACTGGTGGCTATCCTGATACATAGGAAACAAACCTAATCATTCTATCTAAAGCCATGCCAGGTTTATCTCTATCTATATTTGTTACAAGAATCTATATTTGTTACAAGAATATATCTCTCAAGATATCTAACACTCCCCCTCAATCTGAACTCGAGAGGTTAAGATTGTTTTTGAACATCTCCATTTGCCAAACAGGAAGAGGTTTTGTGAACCCATCTGCTACTTGGTCTTTGGAGGAAACAAACTCAACATCGAGCAGCTTGCGTGCTACTCGCTCTCGCACGAAGTGATAATCTACTTCAATATGCTTAGTACGGGCATGGAATACAAGATTAGCAGAAAGATACTTCGCTCCAATGTTGTCACACCAAATCTTTGCTACTCTTGGTGCTTGAATGCCAAGTTCTTGAAGCAATGTCTGCACCCACATAATTTCTGCCATGGCATTAGCAAGTGCCTTATATTCAGCTTCTGTACTCAACCTAGATACAGTTGCTTGTTTACGTGCACTCCACAAAACAAGGTTAAAGCCGGAGAAAATAGCAAAACCACTAGTCGATCGACAGTCTTCTAGACATCCTGCCCAATCAGCATCAAAGAAAGCACTGACAAGTACGGAAGAGGACTTACTGACCTTAAGTCCAAGTTTGACTGATCATTTCAGATTTCTCAAAATTCTTTTGATAGCCACCCAATGTTCTGTGGTTGGAGCATGAAGATATTGACAAACCTTGTTAACTGTAAAAGAAATGTTTGGTCTAGTTAATGTCAAATATTGTAGTGCTCCCACAACACTCCTGTACTGTGTAGCATCATTAGGACCAAGGGGTGTCCCTTCGTGAACCGAGAGCTTCTCAGTAGTAGACAAGGTGTGTTAATAGGTTTGTAAGTGTGCATTCCAACTCTTCTGATCACATCAGATGCATACTTCTCTTGTGTTAGAACTATACCATTAGATACCTTATTAACCTTAATGCCAAGAAAATAACAGAGATCCCCAAGGTCCTTTAGAGCAAACTCCTTGTTGAGATCCTGTAACAAAGCTGAAGTTGCACTTTACATGGAGCTGGCTACAATTATGTCATCTACATAAATAAGAACAAACATGACAACATCTCCTTTACTGTAGAAGAACAAGGATGTGTCGACCTTGGAGGACTTAAATCTTACCTCATGCAACTTTGTACTCAATCTTGAATACCACGTTTTTGGCACTTGCTTGAGGTCATACGACGCCTTGTCTAATTTGCACACATAATGAGGTAAAGAAGAATTTGCATACCCTGGTGGTTGTCTCATATATACCTCTTCTTCAAGAGCACCATGGAGAAAAGCATTTTGAACATCAAGTTGACGTAGACTCCATCCTCTAGACACAACAATAGAAAAATAATTCTAATAGTAGCAGCCATAACTACTGGACTAAAAGTATCCTCGTAATCTATGCCATACCTTTGTTTAAAACCTTTTGCAACTAATCTGGCTTTGTATCTATCTAAGCTCCCATCAGATTTTCTTTTGATCTTGTATACCCACTTACAATCAATAACATTAGCACCTTTGTGAGGAGAAACTAAGTGCCAGGTTTTATTTCTCATTAGTGCCATGTACTCTGCATCCATAACCTCTGTCCAATTTTTATTAATTAGTGCATCATGTAAATTTTGAGGTTTTCCAGAGGATGTAAAACATCCATACCTAACTGTCCCATCAGTATAAACCTTTTCTTTCCTGATGCCACTCTATAGACGTGTTCTTGGCCTTGTTTCATTAGTAACCGGCAGGTGTACAGCCAGTTCTTCTGTGTGTGTAGAAGATCTCCCAAGCGTTTCTACTGGTGCGGTCGGGTCACCATCAAGAGTTGGTGATGTGGCAGGCGAGGATTAGTGAAGTGAGACACCAGGAGAAGATTCGTCGGCTGCTGCTGTTGACTGTAACAATGTGTCGGCTGCTGGATGGTTGGGCTCGGACCCCTGTACGGATCCGGAGTGATCAGGTGGAGATCCCAAGTCGGATTCTCCCGCCCAAACAGGTTCTGCTCCATGTACCCTGAAATTTGCACCAGAAATCTCCATCTCTGCACAACTATCACCAGAACAGTTATCATTGTTAGGTAAAAAATTAAGCAATTGATCATTCCTGTGCTCCCCCTTTATCAAAAGTGGATGGAACAAGATCAGGAGGAAGAAGTGAGATTTCCTCACTCAAACGAGCACCGGCATTTGAATGTAAGTGAGAGAAGGGAAAAACATTCTCATCAAAGGTAACATCCGAAGAGACATACACTCGTCCAGTAGAGATATTAAGACATTTAAAACCTTTGTGGAGATGACTAGAACCAAGAAAAACACACTGTTTTGACCAGAATTGCAACTTATGTGTATTTTAGGGATGGAGATTGGGCCAACAGGCACAACCAAACATGCGAAGAGAAGAGTAATCCGGTTTTTGATGGAATAGCCGTTCTAACAGGGTCTCGTATTGGATGACTTTACTAGGAAGACAATTAATGATGTAAGTGGCAGCAAGAAAAGCTTCATCCCAGAATTTGAGAGGCATGGATGCATGAGCCAAAAGAGCAAGACCAACTTCTACTATATGGCGATGTTTTCTCTTAAAGGAGCCATTTTGTTGATGAGTGTGTGGGCAGGAAACATGATGAGAGATGCCAACTTTCTCAAAGAAGGAGTAAAGTTTTTTATACTCTCCACCCAGTCAGTTTGCATTGCAATGATTTTGCGATTAAATTGTCTCTCAACAAGACTTTGGAACTCATGGAACTTCTTAAAAACTTCAGATTTGTGTTTAAGGAGGTAAATCTAGGTAAACTTGCTATAGTCATCAATGAACTAACATACTATTTTTTTTTTCTTCCAACAGAATCAGGGGTAGGACCCCAAACATCAGAATGAACAAGTTCCAAAGAATAATGAGATATACTAGACGATCTACTGTATGACAGTTGATGACTCTTGGCCTTTTGACAGGCATCACAAACTGAATCTTTATTGGTCCCAGCTAAACATGGTAGCTTATTATTACTAATAATTCTAGTAACAATAGGAGTGGAGGGATGACACAGACGAATATGCCACATTGCAAAGGATGGCGCGACACTAAAAGCTTGCTTTTCTGAAGATCCTAATGAAAGAGAATAGAGATCTCGGTGATACCATCCTTTAAGAAGAGTGCTCTTCATGACCCTATCCTTGATCAAAGAATATTTAGGATGAATTTCAAGGAAGGGATAGTTATCAGCAGCAAGACGATGTACAGAAACAAGGTTCTTTGTAGCTTGTCGAACATGAAGAACATTATTTAGATATAAAGTCCGTGTAGGGTAGAAACAATAGAAAGACCAATATGCTTAATTTTTATACCTGCACCGCTTGCCATATGGATCTGGTCATTGCCCTTGTACTTGTCGTGACTCGTCAACTTCTCTAATTCACCAGCTATATGATCCGTTGCCCCGGTGTCTATGTACCAATTGGTGTCAACACCATATGCATGTGAGGCTACGGCAGCTGTCTTGTCTTCTGGAACATAGTTTTCATCATATCTCTGCCAGCAATTGGAGGCAACATGGCCCCTCTTATGACAAACTTGACAGATCGAACGATTATCGATAGAGTAGTTGGGGCACCGCGTCCTCGACCTCGTCCAATACCGTGACCATGGTTGCTTCAGCCGCGTGCTCCTCCACGCGGTGAGTTACCGCCACGTCCTCCTCGGTTTGTAGTATTTGCATATGCGAGACACGCCTGTCGCAGATTAACCCTGTTTTTAAAACTCAAAAGTTGTGCGTGGAGTTCTGCTACCGTGACAGGTTCAACCCTGGTCACGATAGCAGAGACAATAGGATCAAAATCATCGTCAAGACCATTGACGATATAAGCAACAAGATCTTCTTCATCTAACGGCTTACCTGAAGCCGCAACTTCATCTCCAAGGGCCTTCATCTTTCCAACATATTCCGAGACTGACATATTGCCCTTTCGAGTTGTTGTCAAGGCCAGGCGCACGTTTATAACACGCGCTCGGGTCCTCGTCATGAAAGTGTCTTCAATCTCCCTCCACGCCTGTGCCGTTGTCCTTGAGGCAACCACCTGGATCAGCACCTCCTTTAAAAGAGATGTTAAGAGGAAGCCGAGAACTAGTTGATCCGCGGCAAACCAATCTTCATAGGCTGGATATGGGATCTTCGTTACCTTCTCTCCTTGCTTCTGATCGATCTCTACTGCGGGGACTTTGGTCTTGCCATTGATATGTCCCTCGAGCCGTGCACCACGAATGGCCGCAAGAACTTGTGCCGACCAGAGCATATGATTCTGCTTGTTCAACTTCTCTGAGATCTGAAAGCCGAATAGCGGGTTGGAGGAAGCGGACGATAAACTAGCCATTGTTAGCTAACAGGCTCTGATACCATGTGAAAACTCAGAGTCGCTGGGAACGCTGACAGTGCGATGGATTACATGTTAATTATATGCCACACATAGGGCTAGATTACAAGACAATATATATATATATATATATAAACACCGGTGGCTATCCTGATACATAGGAAACAAACCTAATCATTCTATCTAAAGCCATGCCAGGTTTGTCTCTATCTATATTTGTTACAAGAATATATCTCTCAAGATATCTAACAAATTGAAGCATCAACTGGGGTTACCATCAATTTGCATGCTTTTTTTTATAACATAGACAAGAAATCACACACATCCATTACACCTCAATTATATACAAAGAGATAGTCAAATACTAGATGAAATGCATGGAATCATATGCCCTCATCACTCTTTTATCACTGTTATTATTTAAATAAAAAATGTTATTTACTATCTCTCTGCATATAAATTAAAATTTTGTTTTATTTTTCCCAATAAATTTATAGTATGTTTGAGTCAAAGGAATCATAACCGTTAGCATGGTAATCCCAATAAGCTTCTTTGATTGGTGTCTTATCTATATTTTTTTTTTAAAAAAACCTTATATATCTCTAGGCTCATAATGACTTAATAGTGAGTTTTGCCAAAAATAAATAAACAAATAAATGAGTATATAAAAACAAAAAAACAAATATATTGATACATAATAATAATACCCAAAGTCATTCAATCTAAATGGTTAACTGTTCTAACCTGATCTTTTAGAGAGGGGAAAAACAATACGATTTCAAATTTTATGTAAGGAAAATATCTCCATAATAATATAGATTTCTATACAGATCAGAATAATCTAATATGAGGGTGCACAAAATAATAACTCCATGGACATCATCAAGATTCAAGACTTCTTTTCTTTGTTAGAAACAAAAAAAAACATAATAACAATTCTAATATAATAAAAGAATTTGTTAACTCCCCAACCCTTGAAAATTCAACTTTAAGGTGTCTCTCTCCCCAGGAGGTCCTTCAGGAGAACACTCTGAGAGATAAGCTTGGGATTACCCTTAAGCAAGAGGAGATTTACTGGAAGCAGAGGTCCAGGTTACACTGGCTGAAGGAAGGGGATGAGAATACTAAGTTCTTCCATGCGACGGCGAACGGTCGTAGAAATAGGAATTTCTTGAATTCCTTACGACATGATGGAAGGGAGATTGCTCAGCCCCGTGAGATTGGCAAGGTATTTGTCGAAAGATTTCAACAACAATTTGGATCAGGGAGGACTTCGAGATACACGATTGATCTTCACGCTCTTCTGGAATACAAGAGCCAGGTGGACTTAGCGCCTCTGGAGGCCCCTTTCACTATTGAGGAAGTGAAATCGGCCGTCTTTGATTTAGGTGGCGACAAGGCTCCTGGGCCTGATGGATTCCCTATCCAATTTTTTAAGCAATTCTGGAACACGGTCAAAATGGATCTTTTCCATCTTTGTGAGGATTTCTACGCTGGGAGGGCGAACTTAGAAAGGATCAATTGGGCAAGCATTACGCTCATCCCCAAAGTGGCTACTCCTGTTGGGCCTGAAGATTTTCGTCCCATTAGCCTTATTAATTCTACGCTCAAAATTCTTTCAAAAATACTGGCGTCTCGGCTTGGCAAGGTGATGAACCACCTTGTAGAAGCGGAACAGTCGGCCTTCCTGAAAGGTAGATGTATTTTGGAGAATGTCGCTTTGGCGGAAGAATTGATCTTTAGCATTAATAATAGAAGTCTCACGGGGCACATCCTCAAAGTGGATTTTGCGAAAGCCTTTGATCATGTCGACTGTGATTTCTTGCTCGATCTACTTAAGGGGAGGGGATTTGGTGATCGTTGGATTGGTTGGATCAAATGCATTCTCTCTTCCTCGAAAGCGAATGTTCTGATCAATGGCGCTCCCAATGGGTATATTCGCTATAAGCGTGGCCTGCTTCAAGGCGACCCATTATCGCCACTTCTTTTTATCTTGGTCACCGATGTGCTGAGTGCAATGTTCTCTCATGCCTTGAAGTCCAAGATTTTGGTGGGGGTCCCACTTGGGGTTTTCGGAAATCGGTGTAATCTTCAGTATGCGAATGATTTGCTCATTCTTACGACGGGTGGGTTGGAGGACCTCAGAATTGTTAAACTTATTCTGTTCATTTTTGAAGGTTTATCTGGTCTTGCAACCAATTTTTCCAAAACTTGCTTATTCTCGACCAAATGGGGTGACCTCCCGGCTAAGGTAGCTGCTGATACCCTGAACTGCCAAGCGGGACAGCTTCCGGTTACTTATTTGGGTATTCCGATTGCGGGGCGTAGACCCAGGCATTAAGATTGGGATGGGGTTATCCTTAAAGTGCGTAATAGGCTGGCATCCTGGAAAGGTAGATTCCTTTCGATGGGGGGTCGTCTCACGCTGGTAAACTCAGTCCTCTCGGCTCTGCCGACTTACTGGATGTCCATGTTTCGTCTCCCAGCTTGGGTTATCAAGAAAATTGACCAGATCAGAAGAGATTTCCTGTGGACGGGTCCTGATATTGACAAACCGGCATGTCGTCTGGTGAGTTGGAAGTCTCTATGCAGGCCGCGGGTTTATGGTGGGTGGGGAATCTTAGATCTCCACACTTTTAATCAGGCTTTGTTAGGAAAGTGGTGGTGGAAATTTGTGACACAGGAGAACTGGTGCCTTTCGGAGGTGATCCGTTTTAACTATTCATTATCACGCTGGGAGCAGTTTCCTAGGCAGAGGGGTCGCATGTCATACTTTTGGAGAGGGGTTATCAGTGGTATCCCTGTCTTTCGGGCCTGTGTCTCGTATGATATTCGTGCTGGACAGGAGACTTCCTTTTGGAAAGATGCCTGGTTAGGTGGTTTGGCGCCTATGTATATCTGGCCTGAACTGTTCTATAGGTCGTCCCACCAGAATGCTTCTGTCTTTGACCTTGCCCATTTGCTGTCGCGATCGCCTTTCGCAGAGTTCCCGGGAGCCCAAGAATTGAAGGAAAAGCTTAGGAACAGAAGGGATGGAGATAGGGACATTAAATCTTGGAAGCTCACTGGGAATGGTGTTTTCTCAGTGAAGTCATTGTACAACTTTCTGATGGATGGGGGCCTACGTTGCCCGGTTGCGCGGTTTTTCTGGAAAAGTAGATGTCCGAAAAAGATAAACCTTTTCAATTGGTTAGTCTGGAAAAACCGTATCTCTTCCCTCGAAAACCTTGAGAAGCGGAGATGTAACAAGTTGCCTACGGCAACTTGTGTTCTCTGCCACAAGGGTGTAGAATCGGTGGATCATCTTTTCTTGCGCTGCCCCGTTGCACGTAGCGTTTGGGCCCACTTCTGTAGTTTGTTGCAATTCCCTGAACCGCCTGACTCGATGACAACGCTTTGGGACTCTTGGAGGAGGTCCTTGCGTCAGGCCCAGAGGGGCATTGGTGATCTGATGGTGAAAGCAATTGTGTGGAATGTTTGGCTTGCTAAAAATGACTGTGTGTTTAATGCCAATGTATTGCCAGCACAGGATATTATTATGAAAATTGATCGCATGTTATTGCTTTGGTGTTCTTCAGACACGGACAATGATCAAGGAAGACTGGATGACTCCTTGAGGTGCATTCGTCATGACTTAGAGTTCCCGGGGCCGAGGGGTGGAGGGAGCTCGAGTGAGGTTGATCAGATCGGTGGTGAGGAGTAGCTTTTTGTCTTATTTTGGGTTAGGAGGAGACCCGTTGTTCCTCCATTTCTGCTCTTTTGCTTTTGTTTCCACATCTAGTGGAAGGTGTTTTTCTTTATTGTAACCTTGGTTCTTTTAATTAATGTTGTGATTTATCCATCTTTTCA
>NW_024086819.1:5000-50816 GCF_009730915.1 Dioscorea cayenensis subsp. rotundata
ACCCTGTCCTACAGGGATTGTTTATCGAGAAGCAGTCCCAAACTCATAAAGCCACTTCTCTACATCTCATAGATGGGGTCATCTCAGAGATGTATGTTGTGCATATTCCCTACGGCTTAGCAGATACATTCCTTTCATTGCACCAAGCACCGCTAGCCTCGAGGATAATAACGTCATTCCAACTCAGTCGGGGTCCGGCCCCGGGGATTCTATAACGAGCCTTGGTGGCGGGCAGTCATAGCCTCGCAGGTAGGGCTGATGAGGCAATTCATCTATAGCGTTTCGGCCAGGACTTGTCCCTTGACGGCCTTCATGAGAACATACATATTTCAAAGAAAACTCGGATAGCCCGAAAGCCATTGGAATCCTATACTTTATTGTCAACATCATAGAGGTGGTGTATATTGATGATGTAGTTGTTAAGTCTTTCCCTGTAGAGGGTCATTTGTCTAATTTCAAGACAGTGTTTGATGAACCCGTAAAAATGTGCGCGTAACAGCGGGAAACTTCCTGAAGTTCTTAGTGCACAACAGAGGGGTTGAAATTGACAAGAAGAAATCCAGGGCAATCAAGGATTTAAAACCTAAATAAGCAAAAAGGAGTTGCGGCGCTTGATCAGACAGATCAATTTCCCCGGCGGTTCATCTCCAACTTTGCAGGGAAAATCCAGCCTTTCGCCCCACTGTTCAAGACAACGGAGGATGAAGAGTTTTTTTAGGACGAGAGCCATGCCCCAGTCTTGCAACGAATCAAGAATGACTTCTCTGAGGCACCAGTTCTAATACCTCCTCGGCCCGGAGAACCGCAACGGCTCTACATATCATCAGCCTCAAACAAGTCGTTGGGAGCATTCTTATCGCAGAAGAACGGAGATGGTAATGAACAAGCAAGATATTATTTGAGCAGGGTCCTGCAAGGACCGGATAAAAACTATTTCCCGGTCGAAAAGATGTGCCTATGTCTGTACTTTGCTGCGGTCAAAGTCACTATAATTTGCCAAGGCAGACCGCTCGCACAACACAAGTCAAGCGACGCCGCCTTCCCGGCACATTCTTCGGGTGGTCTGTGATCTTCCATGCACGGATTCAAAGCATAGAACCGAAACAGGTTACCGTCCCGTACAGGTCCTCGATCTCTGACTCTATTCCTAGAGCTTTGGATGGACAAGTTGCCAAATGCTTATAAAAGAAAGCACTACTTCAAGAAAGCAATCCTTCTTTTCTTGGGAATGACTAAATCACCTTCTCTCCCCAAGCTTCATAAGCATCAGTCTGGCTTGCTTCATCTTCATAAGTAAGGTTTTACCCTCGAGGTCTGGATTCCAAGTGGTAGTGATCGGACTATATATGATGACTTTTCCGCCCCGCTTCCACACACGGGAGCGACACCCGGATAGGTGCTCTTATCCTCCCGGCAGCGATAGTCCTCGGGGGTCTGTCTGTCTTTATCTCTCTCCTGGGACCCTTTCTTTCTTTCTTTTGGTTTGTCTTTCCTGGCTTTCTTTCTTTCTTTTTTGTTTTCCGGCTTGCTTTATGTTTCGTAATGGGTATTACTGGCAGTTCCAACGAGCTTATTCTCTCTATATTTAGATAGCTTATTCTCTCTATATTTAGATACTGAATTCATAATGGATCATTTTTATCCGTTTTATTTCTTTCATTTATTTTCTCACCAGTACCATATTGCGCCATGTTACTTACGGAATATTTATAGACACAGAATGCACCGATTTTCTCGATGCGAAGATTTTCCCAACGCTTTAGGGCGGGATCTTGCCCGCTCCCCATCCAGAGGGAGAATTGATATCCTAAAGCTGGAAAAGTCCAACAGATAAAGAAGAAAAAAAACTAACTAAGGGAGGACGAGTACGCCTTCAGCAGAAACGGATTCAGCAAGAGCAAGACTAAGCACTATCGTGGCCATAAAGACTGAAAGGGCTTGGAGACGCGCTCGCCGGCTTGATATCCCCAGGGGATCGAAGGGGGGGCTCCCCAAAAAGATCTCTAGCTGCATTATTGAGTGGCTCCCCTGAGTCCACAGGACTCGGGAAATTTGGGTGTGCGTACTACAAATATTGTGGATAAAAAGTATTACGAACTACCTCCACAAGAAGGCTCAAATCAGGGTAAGCCAGGAGCAAGAGGTTTTATGAGCAATGGTTACGGGGCAATGCTCCACAAAGCTATAATCCCATCATAGCACATAGCGATGACAAATCGCATATCCTTCCGGTAGGAATATCGATTGCTTCCATCAATCCCGAAGGATTTTTATCACGGACCCTTGACCACAACTATCTGCGAACCGGGCTTTCCATCGAGGGAGCAAAGGAGTGGGCGCGACCTTTGACTTTTACGATATTGAAAGGACTATCATTACCGACTCTAGGCGCGAGACCATGGACCTATTGAATAGATAGATTCCCAGTTTTCATTCTGAAATACAATCTACTGGTAGCCACGTGATACCATTTTTACTATATGATCAAGGTTGTTAGGGCTGTTATGGGGATAGCTTATGGGACTACTTTCGCGAGAAGTAGGCTTCGTCGACTTTCACGCTAGAAGCGGGGAACCATCTTCAATGGCAAGCGAAGCATCCTTTATTTCATATCCGAGTTATCTACTGTGATAAGCTTCTCAGCTGTCCCTGATGCCCTTTAAGATCAGAACTATCCCACTAGGGAGCAAAAACCTCGGCGATACCTTGAGATGATAGAATAGCGAGGCGGGAGAAAGCCGTGATTGAAAGTCGCCACTTTCAAAGCGGGCCTAGGGCACTAGGCGGCCCGAGGAAAGAAGGGAGGTGAGGTAGGGAAGGTTGGGCTTTCGATCTCCTGCTGCGATAAAACTCAAAAATGCTCTATCTCTATAAGGTCGATAGCGAGGCAAGCACATTGAGAAAGCTATGATCACACAAGCAGGTGTAGAGGCGCCTTACCCTTACCATAGGCATAGTTTTTTTCTTTAAGAGGAGGGCTCCTCGAAAAAACTTAGATGTTGTTTCAAGGGGTCCCCGGGTTTTGCTTTGGCGCGCTAGCTAGCGGGGAAGAAGTCTCTTAAGAAGGCGGATTGCCCCATAGCAAAGATCGGACATTTCCGAAGTCCCATTTCACTGGAAAAGGAAGACACATCGATCGGAACTAGATCGCCCAATGTCAAGTAAGTCTTGGCGACAAAGCGCATTAGATGGGTGAAAGCCAATGCAAAGTAGTACTATCCACAGTCCATAAGACTATGAGACCTACTAAAAAGAAGGTAGTATATACTAAATATTAAATATGTAATAATCATTTATCTCTAACATATGAGTGAGAAAGCGCTTCCCTCAGAGCAAATGATTTCATGGGATTTACGCTATCAATCTTTCATTTGGATAGAGCGAGACTTGATGAGACATTAGTATGTCATCCACGTATAACACATCCACGCTTGAATTGTTGCGCCGAGATGGTCTTACGTCTTCTCCAGCGCAGCGTTGACCGCTAGAAATTTCATTTTTACGGATGCATAGTATCAAAAAAGAATGGCAAGGGCCCGTCTTGCATTCGAAACTCCATCCCAAGAATGACACGGAAGTCATCCGGGTGCACCACCATAAAGCTGGTAGGTTTATATCTCAGTCTATAATAATGTCCGCTTTTTACATCTAAATGCATCCAAAAGCAACTCGCTTTCGTTATGATCCCTCTAGAAGGTGGGATTCTACCCAATCTGTCTTACTTACGTTCCCTATTTCTACTCGCTCGAATCACTAAGGCAATGAAATTGTTCTGCCGAGCTAGAATAGAAGAAGATGTTGATGGCTCTAGTAAACCACAGTGAACCAATTCTAGCTATTTGGCTTCAATCTATCTCTTCCAATGTAAATGAGTTTGCCCCTTTCCCCTTCTTTTTTCATTTCAATGGTGGCAAAAAAGAATTGATGCATTGCCTTTTGAGAGACCTTTTTTTCATTCTAACTACTAAAAAAAGAGATGAACCTTATATCCCTTCCACTTCTTGAGCTGACCCGGTGAGGAAAGGAAACGACTTCCTAGAGCCGACTATCGTCTTCCCTTCTTAGTGTGTCGAGAAAGTTTGGAAATAGGTTTAGGTTCTCCTTGTCGTAGTGTGAAGTGAGAGCCCTAATATACTCGATCGCTCACCCGGCTAAAGGGCAGCCACCCAGCTTCACTTCAATAGTAGGGGATTTTTCCTTTACCCATGCTCTTATTCTCACGTGAGCACACTTGTGAAATGAGATCACCAAGGCTTCACTTCAAAGCTGGAAGACATAAAGTATAATAAGATGATCTATCTATCGCGAGGTTAATAATCCATAGTAAGAATCCTCGAACACGGAAATGAGAGATAATAAGTGATGCTTTAGCGGCCCGTTTCTTATCTAGGTTTTTGTTTTTGAATCGACACCCAATCGGTGAAGACTACTTTATAAAAGCTACCAGTTAGAGCACGAATGGAGGATTCCTAAAGGGGATTTCTTTGTTTGTTTAGTGGATTCTCAGCTTTATATGCTTTCTACTGCTCGCCTTAAGCTTTTCTTTCTTGGACCTTAAACTTCTTTGGAAAAAGCGAGACCTTGTTGTTGCTTTTTCTTTGTTTTTCATTCAGATCATTCGAGGCTAGGAATGCATCCAGATTCTCAAAAGAATCGGTTTTTGGATGGGAATGAAAAGAGGGAGTCGGGTCAAGTTGGATTCGGGAAGGGATCGACTAATGAATATGGTTGTGATGGGTAGGATAAAACATATTCTTCTCGGGTCATCGCTAGTTTGCCGCCTCATACTCATAGTAGTGATACGGCGTTGGGGGCCGGGAGGGGAGCAACTACCCCACTCTAACTCCCCTCATTGCTCTGGCGGATTTGGGGGCGGAGCAACTATTAATTTTTGGATAGTGGCTCGGACGAGGGGATAAGGATGAAAGATGCGCAACTAGGTAATATATAAGGTCAACCCAACCTAATCTATTCGATTCCACTCCGTGGGAAAGGGAACATGTATCCCTCCCAACCAATAGTTGGAGCTGGGCAGAGAAAAAGAATAGAGTGTTAAGGGGACCACTAAGGTGAGAAAATTGGGAGGGAGGCTGGATAAGGAGGGCTTGGTCTGCGTCAAGAAAGAGAGAGGAGGAAAACCATACCAACACCAACCATTGCGGGCCCCGATACAGTTTGATCACGATCGAAGTCGAGAGATTCCGAGTTGGACTTTGGCCCAACCTCTTCATTCTCATAGAGCCCTTCCGATGCTTAGGCGTCTTCAACTTCCCCTTCCAGTAACTCTTCCTCATCGTCTAAGCGGAGCTTCTCTATCGATTCGGTAACAATAGAACATTAATCAATCGATTGAGCCCTAACTACTAATAGACTCCAAGCGGCTGATCGACCCGGCCCTTTCATAGGGTTGGGCGTAAAAGCAAGGGAAAGCGTAAACCTCCTCCGGGAGGAAACTCTCCACTGCAGAATCCTGCTGAACCAACCCCAGCGGGGCAATCGAGTTTGCTCGACCCCTTACGCTCACGGTGGGATGGAAGTTGACTTGACCGCTTCCTCTGCGCTCTCGCTCATGCACAGCAGCAATTGATCAATCAAGGCGTCTGTCTTTGATTGATTCGAGACAAGATTCTATAAACAAGCAGGCGTGTTTACCTTACCACGAGGAGAGCTGAAACCTTAGTGACTACTCCTCTTGACCCAGATGGGATTCCCTAGATAGCCGGCGCCGGGATGAAGCAAAGGTCGAAAGAAGAGCTCGAAACAAGAAAAGAGCGATTGATACCTCTTCGGTAGCGGGAGCAATCTCTCTCTTTCTATCCGAGGACGGCAAGCTCGGGACGGGCAAGGCTCATATATCGAAGAAAGATTGAAGATCGTCGGGTTGATTGAATGAAAAAAGGGTAATCATAGGGGCTAGAGGTTCTACCTGCAGAGCGTCACCACTACATTAACAAGTTTTGGCTATACCTTTCGGGTTCTAATATAAGTAGTTTGCAATGTATAGCGTAAGATCGCACTATACCAAGATCGCTTGAGCTCCGCTTGCTTTTTCCATTAGCTTACCAAGACTATGGTGCACCATATATATAAGGAAGGTAATTTTTCCGGCCTGATTCACCATCTTTGGCTGTCGCCCAACAATAAAAGCGGTTATCTTCTCTTATTACGCCAACCAAAAGGAGTAAGCGAATCTAGGCTAAACAATTGGTCTTGTTGTCAAATCCCCTCTTCACATGAAAAGGGCTAAAAGAGCGCAGAAGCAGTTATCAAAGTAAAAAGTTGGATGCCCTACAGGGTCTCAATCGAGCTAGCCTCCCACTTACTTATCCACGACCTAGCCGATTGGAGCTGCTACTAGACTTGCTTTGGCATATATTCGCTTCTTATCCCTCTTTTGAGGGACTCTCAACTCGTTGTAAAAGCAGATTTTTCGGAGAATACCGGGTGAAAGAGGAAGATCTTCTCCCAACTAGGGACAAGGCTTTGAAGCTCATGGGGGTGATAGAATTACCATTCACCATGTTGGTTATACGAGGGGAAGGATCGTGCCCGAGCTTGAAAAAGGTAGTAGGTTTTTCCCGTTCTTGAAGATTTGAGCAATAAGGTAGGAAGGAAACTACTAGATTTACATTAGAGAAAAGCTTGTCTATTCTTGTGCGAAATCTCACACTTAAAGGAAAGAAGGACTCCAGCGGGCATTGGCACTCTATCTGCCGGAAAAGCCTTTTTCTGTTGGAACAAATCAAAGAACTTGCCCTACCAAAGAAAATCATTTGAAAAGCGATACGATAATTGGCTATCTGAGGAGGAATCCCTACATGGACTAAGACTCTATTTGGATTCGAGGGGAAGGAAAAAGGAGTATCTTTTTTTCTATACTATATTGGAAGAATTCCTACACTCGAGAATAGGAGAGCAATGGTCACTATAGGGGACTCTCACGAGGGTCTAGGGAAGGGAATACAAATCTTGGTGATTGCTACACTCGTATAGCCATCGAGCGCTTGTTTTTACGATACTTTGGCTGGAAATACCCTAGCTTAAAATAGGCTAGAAAGATCTTGAAAAGACAATACAAATCTTAACAAGAAAGACTCGAATAGGGTGAAGGAATCACGGTATACACTGTCTAGATTATAAGCACTATTCTAAAACTCTTAGATAACTACTAAGAAAATAAATAATAAAATAAAGAAAGACTAAATATCTTTAGTAGGGACCCTATTAAGCTCGCCATGGAAGGCCTTAGAAAATAGCTTAGCAAGAGGCACTCGCTTTAAAAGCTTGATCTCACCCCATAGAAGTTTCAATGGACCCTATAATGCCAAGGAATAGATGAAAAGCGGAAGCTATGGATAGCCAAGAATGACTCCGAAAGAGGAATGAATGAAAAAGCTACTCTTTCTCTTGGCGATTCTACCCTTTTCCCCTTTCTTGAATAACTAGCTTTCCCAAGACCCTCGCTATGGAAATGTATAAAGCTCCATTAGTGGTAGCTATCATTGGGTCGATGGGCAGCTGTTGCTTATCAGTAAGCAACTATACTGATTGTTCGGGAGGCTTTTACTACTTACGTGTGGCGGCTATTAATGAGAGGTAGAGCAGCTTCTACTCGATCGAGAAAGGAACTAACCCGGACCTAGATCTAATCTAATAAGTCGGTCGATAAAAAGAAAGGGCTTCTTATCTAATGCTTTCGAGCTTGCCGGAAAACGCCCTATATCACGATAAGATAAGGGAAAGAAAATCTAGAGGGTCAATCTAGCTAGTCATTAGACCTAGGGCAAATCCATATCTTCTAGTTAGCCCCTCCTCCCATAAACAGCAAATCCATCTATCTATCGCTGACTAGGAAATCTATATCCCTACTATTTACACTACTATTCTCCTACATATCCAGACTTGAGGAAAAGGCTATTTCAGGGGACGGGGAAGGCACCACACTAGATCGAGGAGACAATAGAAAGCACAACACTTCCCTTACTGAGCTCCCTTTACAAAGATAAGCCTTTTTCCTTTTGCCCGCCCATCTCTTTTTGTGTAAGAAACCTTCCCTAAAAGCGGGCTTGAAGGTGGATTACTCTAACTGCTGGTGAAAAAGGGGCCTTTTTCTTTTCACTGCTGAGCTTTCAATACGAAAAGCAAGGAGTTTATTTAGTATAATAGATCCTTATATCAAAAGAGATTGCTGCGTAATGCTTGAACTTCTATACATTCGAGAAAAAGAGTACATCTATGAGAAGCTCTTTCTTTGACAGTGCTAGAGTCTGACTTTGAGAAAGAGAGGCCATGTGAGCGAATACTTGCAAGGATGAAGGGAGGCGGCGAAGAAGCTTTGATGAAATGAGTCGACTTTATAAAGCTTTTTGAAATAGCATTTCTCGAAGCAAAAAAACATTATCCTGGGAAGGTAGCATCACGCCCGACTATCACGGAGTCCTATTAAGATAGAATTTGACACAACTTCTACTTCTAAATCTCGAGTTAATTTGACAAGGCGAGACTCAAAACCTCTTCTTGAAGTCAGAGTCGAGAATGAAAGTTTAAAAGTCGCAAGCTAAAAGCGTTCTCTCAGCGGTGAGGTAGAATGTCCTAATCTAAGGGAAGGATACTAGGGGCTATCATAAGCTAAAAGGCGAGTCTAATCGGCATGTCAAAAGCGTCTACGATAAAATTGTAAAAAAATTTGATCACATGTCCTTCTTTGGATCAGCGAGCGAGGAATTGACCAGCGAACTAGTCATCCACTTCCTCTTGCAAATCCGTAGGTAACACAGGCTGCATGCGACAAGCGAGGCTGATTCATATACATCGCACTTTCTTTGGAAGGAAAACAACAAAAAGCAGGGACAAAGTTTCCCGTATCAAGAATAGAATCACTTGAGGCGTACTACTTTGTTTGCAATGATATGCTCGAGTGAACCATACCCAACTTTATCGAACCATCGAAAGTCAAAAGAGCGCATGAATTCGTGCTTTTCGTGAGGGTTGTTTTCAAGAAGAAGCTGGACCATGTACATTAGAGTGAGAAATTCTCATGCGGAAGGAAGTCACTAGAGCAGTTCATCCAGGGACAAGATTGAAATGAAGGCGAGACCTTGCGGGAATAGCCCTTTTGTTGGGCCCCCACCTACTTGAAACTTTCAACGCATACTAAAAAAATAGGATATACTCTAGGCTGGGACAGAAAGCGAAATTTCTATTTTTCGATGCGGCCTATTTGATGGCGAGTTTCAAGCATAGGGGAAGAGGCGTGAAGGTGGGAGTAGGTAAAGGTTTTCCTGACTTGGTATTTCCACATTCGTATGATTCAATATCGAGAGGGAGGGAATGTATAAAAGACATGCCCTACAGCGAGTAGTATCCATCCACTATCGAGTTGGTTCTCGTTTAGACAGGACATCAATAAAATCTATGAAGATTGGAATCCCTTTGTCTTCTCTCTTTCTCTTTTTGTCTGTGAGAGGACTTGGATGCCAACCTTGTTCTCGTTCTATAAAGTAAAGTCAAGTCTCACTCGGGATGGAGACAAGACCTTGATAAATGACTTTGTGACAGCGACTTGCGTGTCAGCTCTTTCCTTTCTTTGCTAGCACTTGATGAAGTTGGTTTGGCTACTCTTTTCTATAATGTTCTTCTTTTGATCTCTCGTAAAAGCAAGTAGGGCGCAATGTATGGCTCATCAAAAGCCAACTTTGGCCATCATGGCTCCTTATTGCAACTCACATTAGTCTGTGACACCACCATCATGACACAAGTAGATTGTTGAGCTTATAGCCTTTTTATTTTTATGCTTTGTGGGAGTAGGGATCACATTAGGCATATACATACAGTCTTTGATATTCGAGCCACAATGTTCCATCCTTTTTCTTGTTGCAATGAGTTGTAAGTGCCTCTTGTTTTTGTGGTATTCACTCGCCTTCTTTTTTATTCAAAACAGTATTTTACTCCTACTCTCACCTCGAACGAGAAAGAGATCTAAGGCATCTTGAAGAAAGTCATGCGAGGAATAGATGGCACGCCCTAGCTCTAATTCATTTCTATGCTTTGCTATCATAGGAGTACTACTGCAACCCGTTTTTCACATTGGCTATTCCTTATTGATTGGCATCTCAGAGACAAAAATCTTTCATGGTCTCTCCCATAATTGGATTTGGATAGAGAATAGTCGAGCAGCCCAGGAGGGCTCGATTTAGTAAGTGTTCATTGACATAACTATCGGACTTGCTTGTAGAGGAAGGCCTTGACTTGAATCACCCAAAGTTTGCATGAGCGGGAACATATCGGTTGGAGGGTTGGATTGGAGGAAATGCCTAATGGGTTGCTTGTCCTTATGTGCTTTTTCGTCACAAACTTCGTTTCTACGAGGCCTATTTTTCGGCGTCAATCGAGCAGGATGTTGAATGCTGTCTTGATGATATCGGTAGGGAATAGAATCATTGTTTTATTTTTTTATAATGGGAATAGAATCCATTCTTTTGCCTTGATTGACAACAAAGGGAAGGAGTATAGGCACCTCCCTTCATAGCGGAAGGCCTTTACTTGAAGCAAGCGAAAAGCTGGAATAGAGCGGAGTAATATCATCTTTTGTTTTTGAATCATCAGAGCTTTCCCGGTAGCTTAGAGGTTAGAACTTGACTTGCCTCGACTTCCCTCTGACTAGATTGACTAGGGGACTTGCCTCTGCTTCCTCTTTCGGGTTGACGAGGCCGGGACACGGTTGAGCTTCCCTCATTCGATCATAGATTCTAGGTAGGTGAGTTCTTATATGTCAGATGCTTTAGGGGACCTCGACCCATAGACTATTCACAGAGGAGTTTGATCACGGCTTCTAGTCCCCTCAAGCCTGAGCTGAAACACTCCTTGAGGCGAGAACCAAGGTGCCCAGTTGAGTCCGTAGGTGTCGCTCACTGCAGTAACATCAGCAGTGGCTGCACCGGAAATACCAACTAATAAAGCCCGAAAGCAGTTACCCGGTTCGAGAGAGGGCGGGTGATAGGGATTGGAGGCCTAGACCAAAATAGAGGCCCGAATTTCTTTAGACATTACATCGAGAATCACCCTCCTTGCACTCTCAGGTGTCTTTCCAAGCGTGGAGCACCGACAATATCTATCCGAGCGATTGTCTTTCGTTAGTCTTTGTATAGTACCATGTGGGGTAGCTGAGTTTGGTGAGGGTCTCAATGCAGTGGTTCGACCACGCATGAAGGCGTAGCGATGCGGGCCATGCGGGAGGTGGCTGGTAAATAGACATGTCTGTGGTCTGCGGACTACTGCTTTTGAATGAAGAGACTACAGAGCTTTCTTGTTCCACAGGGTTAGCTTTGGGCCCTTTCTGCTGAAACAGGTGGAGGTGAGGGCTTTCCTTGGGGGCGAGCCGTGGTGAGACCACCGCTCACCGGAAGAGCTAAAATTCTAACCTTCGGGAACCTACGGGCGAGGACACTCTCGGGGTGAAACCCACGATTTCTATGGGGCGTAGGCCTCCCAAAGGGTAAGTGCAAAGGTTTCCTTGAATAGGGCCAGTGGCCCTAAGTGCAAGCGAGAAAGGGAGCTTGGTACAAGACCCACACATCGGCCGAGGATGAAAGTCGGCAACCGTGATCCGGCGGTGCCGATTGGGCAGTAGCTCATGAGATAAAGAGGGTCACTCTAGGGATAACATCGCGATCTTCCCCAATGTTCACATCGACGGGAAGGTTTGGCACCTCGATGTCGGCTCTTCGCCACCTGGGGCTGTAGTATGTTCCAAGGGTTGGGCTGTTCGCCCATTAAAGCGGTACGTGAGCTGGGTTCAGAACGTCGTGAGACAGTTCGGTCCATATCCGGTGCGGGCGTTAGAGCATTGAGAGGACCTTTCCCTAGTACGAGAGGACTCGGGAAGGACGCACCTCTGGTGTACCAGTTATCGTGCCCACGGTAAACGCTGGGTAGCCAAGTGCGGAGCGGATAACTGCTGAAAGCATCTAAGTAGTAAGCCCACCCCAAGATGAGTGCTCTCCTATTCCGACTTCCCCAGAGCCTCCGGTAGCACAGCCGAGACAGCGACTGGGTTCTCTGTTCCCCTGCGGGGATGGAGCGACAGAAGTATTGGGAATCCAAGATAAGGTCACGGCGAGACGAGCCGTTTATCATTACGATAGGTGTCAAGTGGAAGTGCAGTGATGTATGCAGCTGAGGCATCCTAACAGACCGAGAGATTTGAACCTTGTTCCTACACGACCTGATCAATCTCGATCAGGCACTCGCCATCTATTTTCATTGTTCAACTGTTTGACAACATGAAAAAACCAAAGCAAGAAGACAAGGGAAAGGGTCAAGTACCCGAGAAGACACATCTGAAGAAAGGCCCATTAATAGAATAGGACCCGTCTTTTGCTGATTCCTCTCAATGAAATTTGCCATGTTGCACTAAGTTACTTACGGATGTATGCATGCAGTCCGGGAAGACTTTGGGGTGAACACCCATCCGAACAAGTAGGGTCAATAGTTCAGCATTTAGGCCGTAACATTTAGCAAAAAACAAATCTTTAACCCAACAAGTGCTCTCCGAACCAAGCTAGATAGTCTCCTATCACTAGGCTCACCAACCAACCTGGACTTTTATTCTTATTATTATTACTGGATATCAAAACCATAAGGAGCCATGAGTTCCCATATGACATAAGCGCTCTTGGGTGCGGTGGGCCATTCCATCAAAGATTTGAGAAGGGGCCCAATCTCGTATTTGATGGTCGGCGTGGCAATAGGCTTCGCTTCGTAGACTGCTTTCCCAGCCGTTGCAAAAGACTTCGCGAGAACGGTCAGGGGCGGCGCGGGGATGCGATTCGCCAAGCTGCGGCAAACTAAGCCGTCCGGCCCTACCGGATTAGGAATGCGAAGGCCTTTCCTTCGAAAGGAGACCCGGGAAAGAAAGAGCTATGCTATTGACCGACCCTTTCGTAGTTACAATAAATAGGACTATCATTTTTCATGAGCGGGCCAAATAGAGAATGATATGCAGAAATAGGGGAAGGGGGTCGCGCCTTTGATTTAGTTTAAGGGCTGCTCGCCCCTACTTAATTAGTACCAAATTAGGGGCTTAGACCCCAGTAGCGCCCTTAGAATCTAAGCCCTTTGAAGGGCCACTAGTTGTAGCTGTGGGTAGGGCTTGCGTTCAACTCTGCTCCGGGTTTCGATCTATATGACCTCCGGCGGTACAAAGTACACCTCTTCCGTAGAGGCGGGTAGTAACCCTAACTTTAAGAATCGGGGGAGCCGAGCCCTCAACTCTATCAATGGAAAGATCTCCGTGCGTGGCGTGAGTTGGAATCCTAGATTAGATCTCATGAGACCCCCACTATGACTACGAAAAAGCCCTGCCCTGGCACCTTTCGCTAGACGGAGAGTGTTACTCTATTAGCGCCGGACCGTCGAGTCGAATTGATCGTGTCATGTGCAACGTCCATCAATAATGGTTCATTAATGTCCATTGATTTAGACCCTCCCCTCCCTTATACGAAAAAGATCGAGAGGGCTGAACCAACGCAACGGAAACAGAAGTCTTTCGACTCACTCGTATGGCTCGCCCTCGAGCCCCGGGCGGGTCTTTTCCCTGTTGCTCTGTTCCCGCCACGATAAAAGACGCACGGAAGAGGTATGGTATGCCCAGCGTGGAGGATCCGTTGAGAGTGTCCGTTGTCTCGGTAGGGAAGAGTACCATCTTTTTCCCCTATTGTCTTGAAAAAGGTCAGCACACGGTCCCCTCATTCTTTGATCCACATTGACCGGGGACGAGCCCCGACTCCATAGGTCCTTGGTTCGACCTCTCGTAGCGGCCCTTGCTTTTCAGAAAGGGGCCAATTTCTCGTATTTGCTCAGTGTGCCCCCTTCGCTGAGTGCCCCGCCCGGTTCACTGGGCTGCTTGGCCTACCAAGCACCTCAGCTATCCTGACCTCCTCCTGCCGCTGGGCTTCCTTCCATCAGAGACTAGCCATAAGCTATGGCAGCTCCACAAGCACCCACTCCGGCCCGCCCGTCCAAGTGCGAGGCTAGAGTGAGCTCACCGGGCGCCCGACGTTAGGGGTCTTTCGCTCATCAGCATCTATATAGATATTACGAGTCTCCGTCCTGTCAGTCCCTCGCCGCGGCCATCTTTGTTCACCGCAGACTACCAAAAATAATGCTTACCATCGCTGACTAGACTGATATAAGTCTCATCTCGACCACTGAAAGGGCGTCTCCCGGTCAGTGCTTCTGGTTTCTATTCTCAATCATATTATATTGAAGGAAACTCCTGTTCTCCGCCATAAGAACTGGAGTCCGTGATCATGGTGAAGGTAAGGTAATGTTGTGATTCTTGCTCAAAAACCGACCGAACGTTCGAGTTATTAGCCTGCCCGACCTGTAGCATTCATGAGTCGCTCTGCTCAACTAGTCCTGGAGACAGGGTCGAGAAGTGGCATGCATGGTCGCCTCCCAGTCCTTTCTTTTCTCTTAGTCCCACCCGGGCCCCTCCGGGGTCACAAAGAAATGGAAGAAAGGGACATCTCACAGGGCTATGCCACCCATGACTTAGTGAGGGAAGTAGCATCCATCCCATCGCAAGCACCCCACAATGTCATGACTCACATTGGTTTTACCCTTATGGTAGTTCAACGACGGTCGCCCCTCCAACAAGAAAAAGGTAGAATATGGAAACTTCTCCGCCATTTGGATCGTGAGAATTTATGGAAGAAATCGGGTTTTAAATTTTCCAAACCGAGACTATTATATAGCCAAAGGGAATAGGTCGCTGCCTAATATCATCCCAAGTGCCGCTAATGTGGCTACTAAGCTATTTCTTTGGAAAGCTCTCACCGAGATTGAAATTCCGACTGAAGCTCGCTAGACCTGTGAACTCATATTGGCCAAAGTGAAGAGAAGGAAATGGTAGGAGATTCGCATGGTGCTCATCGAACTCCATAATATCTAACAAGCTTTCCGAGTCTCATGTCGGGTTATATAGAACACCAACACATAGAAAAAGGGCCTGGAGTGCAAATCCCATAACTTGACATCGGTGAATGCTACCCATCCCCTGTGATGTCTGATAGAGCCAACATTCCCCCATCGACGGAGTAAGCCGACTACACTCTAACTATACAAGATAGTTACCACTCATCATACGGCTTTAACTCCACTTTTTCTAGTCATTTTCGCTTCTATCGGATCGGGATGGTAGTATCGTAGATCAGAACTCCAAATTTTTGACAACACGGTTCCTCGCCCGCTTTTGAGTTACGCATCTTTTCCTGGTCATATATCAGTATCACATCGCAGACGCCCACTCCCAACTCTATCTTCCTTACTGCTGAACCGAACATAGTGCATAGGTACTTCGATGCTACGAGGACGTAGATGACGTGACATACTACAATCACGGCATGGGTTCGGCCCTTCGCCTGCAATATGGAACCTCTCAAACTCGCCTCCCCTTTATAGTCCTATCGAGATAGGTAGGCCCAAGCTTGACCTCCCCCGCCATGGACATAAACCCCACTCACCGACACATGAGGAGAGTTTAGGCCAGAAAAGAACCGCCCCTTCCTCCCATCGATTTTTGCTTTCTTTATCTACGCCGCATGCTGCTAGCACCGGCGAAAAAGAGGTCACTTTTACTGCACTAGAAGGGGCGGGCTGCGAGCTCAGCCCCTCAGTGCAAGAAGTGCTTGTTGGACCCCTACCCCCATCTACCGAGAGGGTCGGCGTCAGAGCTGCCACCCGCTGGCTGGGCGTAAAACGTAACGGGTGGGCCGGGCTGCAGCGTTCATGTTTTATTGTAAAGTGGGAGAGCCTTCTCATTCTCTATAGAAGCCTAGCCCACAGTCGCAGTCAAGCCTCAAACAAGCCGCAGGGAGACATCGAGCAATGAGGGGATGAGGGCGACTTTCGCCCATGGTCTGACCACACCACGGCGTAACTCCTTCCATGACAAGAGAAGAGTCGCTATCGCATCGAACAAGAAAGTGGAGCTAGTCATCGAGGGAAGACAAGGCTCGCTTCATGCGACTCCACGTAAGAGTAGCGCTACATAATGCGCAAAGAAGCTTTAAAAATGCTAGCTAGCTAGCTTATTTAAAATTGCAAATTTAAACTAGGGTTACAGAGATGTCGCCGGAGAGCAAAGCGTGAGGCAAACACGTCTCCCCATGCTTCCTTCTTTCTGCTCGACACCACGCCGCAACCCTCCCACCCTTGCTTTTAGCGTCCACTCTGTGTGTGATTCCTCGGGGATTTTTGAGAAATGCACCCGACCATGAAGAAAGGATTTTCTCTTTCATGTGAACGGCCCTATCTTGTAAAGAATTGTTTTTCGTGCTATACACCACGTTGAGAAAACACCAACCAACAACACAAATAAAGACCGTACCAAAATAGTACCTAGAAAGGGGGTGCTCCTTATGATGCTACGGGTGGCTATCTGAAGTGCAATGACGGGCTCGGATATGATAGGATTGTGTGTGTCGGGCCCTTCGGTTGTCCATATTTTAGCCGAGTTCTCGTGAAGCGTAGGGCTCTATGCTTACGCGGGCGTAATATTTTTGTTATCTTCCAAACATGCCGAAATCCAAGGTTCCACACGAGCTCCGGCTCACAAGGGCGTGGTGGCAGGGACCGCTAGGGATTAGCTCCGGTGTAGGTAGGGTCAAATCATGGGGTTCATGCAAATACATAGGCCCCTTCCCTTCTGTCGAGTAGTTTAAAAGGCGCTTTCCATTCTACGGCCCCTCGGAGTGAAGAGTTAGGCAGGTAGTACGGGCCCTTTGACTTCCAGCTATATGTTGTGCGACTCCCACGAAGTGAATGAAGGGAAGCTCTTCGAGCTTTCTCCGCTAGCGGCTTATTATATGGTCGACATTAAAACGTGCTCCGACTTCTTGGTCCCCCATTGGAGAGGAGATGAGGGGTCACCACTCCTTTGGAAACTGTCGTGACGTGTAGGTTTATGGATGGATTCTGTGGTAGTCTCTACCTCCTCCAACTCAGTCAATATCAACAAGATGTTGTGACCATGACAGTTAGGCCTACTCTCTACTATCGCTGAGGCTACTTCAGCTTCTATAGTGAGTGACCCTTCCACTTTCTTTGGTATAGTTGTAGTTTGTTGACAAGGTCCCCTTGCGTATATCCATAAGTGCACGGGTTTGTCGAGTAATAATCTCGGGTGGCGGGGTCGAATCCACAGGGAGTAGGGAGTAAAGACACTTAATTCGATTTTTAGCTATGTGGAGTATCAACAATGATAAGTGTCATAATGTTAAATTCTCAACAATTAAAAGCAACAAGTAAGAGAGCAAAAGTAAGGAGGAGGTAAGGCAATCGATAAAGATGGGGTACTCAGATGATGCTTCACCTAGGATAATCGCTTCAAGTGCAAGAACTCTCTATTATGCTTCCTAATCAATGCAATGGTGAGTCATGGAAATCCTTACATACATAGTCCCAAATTTAAGGTCAACTACGCCTAACTCTATTCATGTCCCAGAGGAGAGATTAAATAACCTCTCAACCTCGCACTCGAATAAAGTTGCAATGAGCTCTAGGGATTCCAAGTGATAAATCGCTTCCTAATTATAGACCTAACCCTTTGGTCCAGGCGGAATGTCCCTAGCCACAATTAAGACCTAGATACTAAGATCCCCTCAACGCTTCACTCCATTGCACGTGCAACTAGGCCCCAGCGGAGGTTCATCCCTTAGACCATTCACTCTATTATGGCCGCAAAGAACTCAAGGAACGGAGGTAGAATCTATCACGTCGGAGGGGAAAGGGGACGCTCCTGTACCTCTCGACTCACCCTCTCAACCCTCTCCAACCTAGCTTTGTCTAACACTCATGGTGTGTCACTCACTCACAAGGTTACCAACAAGAAATCTCAACCCTAGTGTCACTCTAGGGGAAATTCTCATACAATCAAGTATTCAAGGTTGGAACTCACAATAAACATCAATTTATTGAAAGCATAATAAAGAAGTTCAAAGAAACGAATACATCTTAGGGTTCACAATCACCCAAGTACCCACTAGGGGTTTACCTCTCCATGGAGATAAGTACAATCAAAGAAATTGAATGTAAAAGCAATGAATCCATAAAGAAACCCCCTCGATGGTCGTGTCGGAGGTCTTGCGGAGAGTCCTCTACTCGTCGTCCAAGGATTCCCTCGTCCAGGTATAGGATACGCCTCGACGGAGCTCCCCTACCAACCTTCTTCCCTCGGGAATGAGCGATGTTGGAGCCGTAGAACCTTTCCAAAAATCTCGGCCAATACCCTCAAAAACCCTAGTCGAAGCCCTCTCTCAAGTTGGGGAAAAGATGGAGAAAAACAATACTAAAATCGGGGCTGAATCGACTTTTAAATAGGAGCTGGAATCGAGGCAGACTCCACAGGGCGTGGGCCGCTACACCCGCCCGTGATGGATTCTCTGCTTTCTCACGATTTCTTGGCGGTACGTGACGAGTCTTTCATTAAAGTAGTTGCTCTGAGTCTCTACGCTTTCACTGATCTTCGACATGAATAACTTCCCAATTCCATACTTTTCATCGGGGGTAGCATAAGCGGACACATGTTCACAGGCGTGAATCACTTGCTTCTTCAATGATATATATGTTGGTGGAGCTCGTTCTTATATGCATGATACTGGAATGCTCGAGTGTGATCGCCTTTTGTGCCCCTCAAATGGATGTGCTCACTCGAATGCGAGGAGGTTGGCACACACTATAGCATCTCACACACCTATATGTCTTCGCGTTTGAACCTTAGCAAGATCTCCTCCAAAAATAGGTGCATTATGATCCACATTGGCCTATTTCCTTCATACTCGACCTCACAACCATACACGCATAAAAGTAAAAATAAAAACACACATATTAATGTAAAAACCTGAGAAAAGTAATGCTCAAGATAAGGAAAGAATGCTTCAGATTCATATCACACAAGCACTTATCAAACTCTCCACACTTAAGCTTTTGTTTGTCCTCAAGCAAACATTAAAACATTCTGTGCATCAATGAAAAATATATTGAAAGTTCTTGGCCTTAGGTTCACCGAGGTATACAAAGAAAGTATTCTACAAGTAAGGAAAATTTCAACACTAAATACGAAAAATCAATGCTCTATCTAAAAACTTGAATCAAAAAGGACAACAAAACCCGAATTTCGTGTAAGTGTGTGAACTCACTCAAAACAACCCAAGTTATACTCCTCAAAGTTCTAAGTACAAGGGACTTATTTATCTACAAAAGTGAAAAAAAATTTAAAAGATGGTAGTAGCTTCACACATCCTCTAAGGTTGCCCTTTCCAAAGCGGCCGCTAAGGTGGCTTTCACACTTTCGAGGTGGTAGCTCTTTCTACCCGAGTGGTAGCTTTCACTCATCCTATGAGATAGCTCTTTCTCTCATTAGGGCATAACTAGTACCCGACTTGTGAGAGTAGCTTCATACTTCATAGGTGGTAGCTCTTTCCACCCAACAAACACAAATAAACAATAAAACATTTTTTTTTTTTCAAAATTTAGCAAAAGAAGTAAACCTAACTAGTCCCTTTAACATCAAACATGAGTTTCCAATAGAGTTCAAAGAGTGAGTAGTGCACTAAGTGTAAATCGGGCAAAAATTCCTAAAAATTCAAGCAAGAACTAGAGCAAGAAAACATTCAATGTTAACAATTCTCCTAGACTTAAGAATACAATCATTGCAACTAAGGTGAACCGCCATTGGCTAAGTGAGCATATATCAATCAAGAACAATAGAAAAGATGTGCGCATTATGAAACTCCCCCACACTTAAGTTGTACATTGTCCTCAATGTACTCATGCAAACTCACTCAAAATATATCATTCAAAAATAGATGTGGGAGAAGCAATCAAAACAATACTCCCCAGACTCCTAGTGTTGCGTTTGATGAAGCTAATTCATTTAGAGTAGTGTTCCAACGGGTTGTGGAAGCTCACACGTGCCAAGTGCGGAAGCACCTTGGCCGTGCCCATGACTAAGTCTCAATTCCAAAGATGACAAGACCATGCACTTGCGCATACGAGGGGGTTCGGTGAAGCTTAAGAAAAAAACAAAAAAATAACTTTCGAGTGTATAAAAAGATGAAGCAATGAATACAACTCGGTAAATGCAATATAACATAAACTCGAGAAGTAAAAAAATCCTTTACGAGTGAACAAGTCTAAAAACAAGAAAATAGAATAAAAGTAAAATGCACGAAAGTAAAAGAAAAGTCAAGTATCAGAGTCGCTCTCGGGCACCTGTTCTGCTGCTGCTGCTGAAGTGGAATATAGTGGGGCCTCCGGTCTTTGGGGTCGAGGATGGAGGTGCTTTGGAGTAGCGAGCGGGGCCTGAAGAGTCCTCGGCTGCAGGACAAATGAGGAGGCGACGTCTCGCTCTAGGATCTGCTGTAATATGTCGAAACGTGCCATGAACTCTATATACTGAGTGGCCTGCATAGCCCGAATCTCGGCAATCTCTGCTCGAGCCTCAGCTACCTCTGTCCGTATCACTCCCAAGGCGCTCTCGAGTCTCTCAAAATGATCATGAGCCTGAGATGGTGGAAATATCACTGCAGGGGTGGTTCCTCACCTTTGGAGGTGTCTCGGTCTCCATCGACGCTGGTTGGGGCTCGGGAGGCGGGATCGAGATGCTGACTTCATCTTTTAAATGGTATGTTCGACACATAAACACCATTTGAATATTTTCGGATCAACCCCATGGGCCTCATTGTCTCCAACCCAAGTGGAGCTGGTATTATCACTTTCTCGGTTCTGCTGATTTTATCTGTAAACCCATCCCCACAATGAGTGCTGGTAATATATGGGCCGAGAAAATGACACCCAATCGAGGATATTGTCCTTGATGCTTCAAATACTCCGCTAAAATGTGTCCCAGATGGACCGTTCGTTCCGAACCATGGAGTACAAGTATAGAAGCTCTTGCTTGTAGATGACTCCCGTGCTATCACGCGACCATTCATCGACACGCTTATGATGGCGTGAAGATATACATGCATCGGGTCAAGATAAACATGAGGCCTTAGACACTCCACGGTTCATAGCGCCCTTTCCACATAATAATGAATACGCCTCGATGGGATATAAACCCGTCATGTCAATTGGGAGATTCTCATACTCCTCAGTTTCAGTATACTCTTCATCATATAGACCAATTCTAGTGGAAAACTATGTGACACTCATCTTTGTGATCTTTGCTCAAAAGCTACGAGGCCGAATCGGCGTCGACACTATCAAAATGAGCATAAGAGCGGTCGAACTCAAAGCGAAGCAAGTACCTCCAAAGTGAGTGTGCGGATAGCGGGGTCATGAATATTCGAGTAACTTGTGCCAGTGCAGACCAATAATAACTTCTCGACCTCGTCGAGCCATATCATCCGCTAGTTGCACCTTCCTAAGTAACCCAACATCCGAATTCGCGTTTGACCAAACTTAAGCTTCTCTAACCGCTCAAACCGAGCTTGATGCGCGAGGGTGTGAATTCCATAACTACATCTCGAGGCGAGGCTTTCAATGCCGCTTAGCAATTGCTTTCTTCGATTTGGTAGCCATACCTGTATGTATTAGAAAAGGAAAATCAATCGATTCGATTCAAGCTACGAGAAAAAAATAAGAACACCGCGGCCGTGCGGAAATTCCGCACGCCTGTGCGCTTCCACGGGGCGTGGAAACCGCACGGTCCTTGTAGCCAATCTCCATGCCACCTCTCTATCTCACTTCCATATCATCTTAAAAACAAATCGAGAACCGGTTTAGCAAGAAAATGATGTGTTTTTGACCATTTTCAATCGCGAGGTAATCAATTAGATTCAAAGCGAAATCAAAAAGAGAGGAAATCAAGGCTTACTCGAGTGAGTTGCACTTAAACACCCTTACAATCCACACAATACTCAATCAATCAGTTTGGAAGGCGAGCGATGGCGGAGACAAGAATGTCGAGAAAAAAATACTCTTTCGGCAGCTTAGGTTTATTTGAGGGGAAGGTTGTGACTCTTGTATTGGGAGAGCGGACGGTCCTTTAAATCCTGGAACTCCACACGGGCGTGCGGGAGTCATCCATACCCGTGCACCTTCAAACAAAGGGTTCACAGGGGTGGATGCACGCCCCTGTGGCCTTGCTGGATATCCGAGAAAAATGTATACACGCCGGTGCGGAAATTCCGCATGGGCGTGGACTTACACATGCCCAACTCACAGGGGTAGCCGCACGCCCCTGTGTCTACGGATGAAGAGAACTCCTCTACAGAGCCTCACACGGGCGTGCGGAAATTACCCACGCCCCTTGCATGGTTCATAAGGTTGCCCACGAGGCGAGTCCACGCCCATGTGCTGCTCTGGAAAAATCCGCCCAACTCTGTAGGAATTTTCACGCCCGTGCGGAAATTACCCACGGGCGTGCGACATTCGCATGGTCGTTCACGAGGCGATCGCCGCGCCAGCGTGCGCTTCTCGGGTGAGCTCGCGGTATACACCCGCAGGCTGTGGAAATTCCATGCACGTGTATTTCTCGGATGACTTAGAAAAACCTGCGGGAGCTCTGCGAGAACTATTACGAACATGTTTACACACTCGGAGCACTGCTATTTTTATGCAAAATTTACCATATAAAAAAACACGAAATAGAACTCAAACGACCAGACTTCACCAACTCTCAACAAAACACACAATGAGTACTTTTAAAAATCCCACAACAAAATCGCAGCACAAGCACTTAAAAATCTATACACCAACACTTAACAATTTATTCATGCAAACAAATTAAACTAAGAAGATAGGAAAACATTAAACACTTGGGTTTGCCTCCCAAGAAGCGCTTGTTTAACGTCACTAAAGCAGCGTGACCTTACCTTACCTCATGAGGGTTCATGGAGGAAAAAAATACTTCTCTATTGTCACTACAAATTTCTCCGCCATGGTATTGTTTCAGCCTATGTCCATTCACCTTGAATGTACCCTACTACGGATGACTAATCTTAATGGCTCCATGAGGTGAAACTTGAGTTACTGATATCTACGGACGGACCACCTTGATTTAAGTTTCCCGGTAATAAAGCGTGAGCGGGGAGTTGAATAGTAGCACACAGTCGCCGACTTTGAAGTCTTCGGGGGTTTTAATATGCTTGTCATGCCACTTCGAATCCTTCCCTTATATATCCTTGCATTCTCATATGCCTTGACCTCCATTCATCTAGCTCATTGAGATGTAATATTCGTTGCTCTCCAGTTGCATAAGTCGAAATTCATCACTTTAATTACCAATACGCTTTGTGCTCTAATTCCGGTGATGAAATGGCAAGATTTTTCCATACACTAGATTATAGGGAGTGGTCCCTATTGGTGTTTTGTATGCTTTGTTCTATGAGTCCAAAGCGTGTCGATCCAACTCTTCGGACCAATCTCATTTTACCTTGTTCCTTTGTTTTAGTTAAGATTCTCTTGAGCTCTCTGTTTGTAACCTCCACTTTCCCACTCGTTTGCGGATGGTAAGGTGTTGCAAGATGATGATGAACCCCATAATGCTTTAACACTTTGCCCTGAGTTGTGTATTACAAAAATGTGTTCCCCGATCGCTAATGATAATTCTTGGAGTTCTGAAACGAGCAAATAACTTCTTAAGAAATTTCACCACAGTTCTTGCATCATTAGTTGGAAGATCTTGGGCTTCCACCCACTTGGAAACATAGTCAACTGCTACTAAAATGTATTGATTGCCATTGGACTTTGGAAATGGTCCCATGAAATCAATTCCCCATACATCAAACACCTCACAAAATTCCATAGGATTTTTGAGGGCATCTCATCCCTTCGTGATAAGTTTCCGACCCTTTGACAACTATCACATCGTAAAGCAATTGATGAACATCTTGGAATAAAAAGTCGACCCGAGTAGAACCCGGTGGCTAGAACCTTCTGCAGTAGTTCGACTTGGCGCGATAGTGCCCCCAGCTGGGCACGGTGACAATGTGCAATGATGTTCCACCCTTCCTCCCTAGAAACACACATTCGCACCACTGATGCGCACAAATCGGAGCAGTGCGGATCTTCAGGAAAAATTCTTAAGGTCACGAAAAAAATTTCTTCTTACATTGAAAGCTTAAGCCACACTTCAATACCTTTCACGACGAGATAGTTTGCAAAAATCTGCAAACCATGGGGTATCATCGATTCGATTCCTATACCGCATCTGAGATGTTCTTGAGGGAAGAAATCATTAACTTCCTTGCTTGCGGTTCTTGCCCCTCACAACCCTCTAATCTCAACAAATGATCGGCAACCACATTCTCTACGTCCCCTTTTTATCTTTGATTTCCATATCAATTCTTGCAACAACAATATCCATCGACTCAATCTTGGCTGCATACGCCTTGTTCATGAGATAGCAGAGTGCAGAATAATCTGTGAACACGGTGACATTAGATAGCATGAGATATGGTCTGAATTTATCAAAAGCATACACTCTCGCTAATAGTTCCTTTTCGGGTAGTGGTGTAATTCTCTTGTCTTGATTGTGAGAGTCTTGCTAGCATAATAGATCGGTTGAAATTGCTTATTTCTTCTCTTACCCAACACCGCTCCCACTGCATAATCACTAGCATCACACATTACTTGAATGGCTCATCCCACTTTGGTGTTGTTAGGATTGGTGCTTGCACTAACTTCTTTTCAATACATTTAATGCATTAGGACTGATCGTTTCGAAGTCAAAAGGGTATCCTTCTCCGGAAGTTTGGTCAGCGGTTGGAAGATTTTCGAAAAAGTCCTTAATAAATCTTACTGTAAAACACGCATGACCTAAGCTGAGGATCCCTTTTACATTACGTAGGTGGTAGAAAGCTTGTCAATTATCTCAATCTTACGCCTTATGCACCTCCATACACGCTGAGAAATCTTATGTCCAAGGACAATGCCTTCTTGTACCATAAAATGACACTTCTCGATTAAGGGCGAGATTTGTCTCTTCACATCTCACTAATACTCTTTCCAAATTGTTTAAGTAAGCATCGAAAAAGTCCCCAAACACTGAAAAATCATCCATGAAAACTTCCATAATATCTTCGACAAAGTCATTAAAAATTGCCGTCATGCAGCTCTAAAATGTTGCAGGGGCGTTACACAACCGGAAAGGCATTCTTCTATAAGCAAAGGTTCCATAAGGGCGAAGTAAATGTGGTTTTCTCCACGATCTTACAGGGGCTATCGGAATTTGAAAAGTATCTTGACATGCCATCAAGGAAATAGTAGAAATGATGCCCGCTAGTCGCTTCAACATTTGGTCAATGAATGGCAAAGGAAAATGATCTTTTTCGAGTGGCGTCATTTAGTCTTCTATAATCAATGCACGACTAGCCAACCCGGTAACTTTCGTCATGGGGATTAACTCATTCTTTTTCATTCCTCACTCTGTTATTCCTCCTTTTTTCGGGACAACTTGGGTCGGACTAACCCACTTGCTGTCGGATATGGGGTAGATAATTCCTGTATCCAAAAGTTTTATTACCTCCGCCTTAACAACCTCCTTCATATTCGGGTTCAATCTTCACTGAGGTTGGATCACAGATTTATAGTCATCCTCCATTAGGATCTTATGAGTGCAGAATGATTGATTTATACCCTTAATGTCAGAGATCTTCCATGCGATGGCTGATTTGTGCTTTTTCAACATGCTAACAAGCTTATCCTTTTATTCCGCAGATAAGTTTGATGCCACGATTATGGGGAGTTTAGAGTCCTCCATTAGGAATGCATATTCCAAATGTCTTTGGAAGAGTTTTTAAGCTCAAGTTACGGTGGTTCAACAATTGATGGCCATAAAGCTAACCTCTTTCAATTTATCAATCTCCTCGAAAATCATTTGCCTCATGTTCACGATTACCCTCTTCATTTTCTACCGGAAATCTATTTCTTTACAATGCGCAATGGATATCAACGTGTCCATTCCACGAAATTCCAAAATTTGAAATATCAACTCCAAGCGAAAAGAGTTCTTGCTTCGATCTTGATAGGAAGAATCAAAACCTAGCAAGGATTCTTTCTACACTCTCCTCTAGCGGTCTCTCATTGACACTCAAGTGGATTCCTCAAAGCTGCTTTATCACATTATCTAATTCACGCTTTGCCCTTGAATCCACAGCGATGTACTCTTCAACCGATTCTTCTAATGGTTGTTGAGTTGTACATTGTCCATGGTAAGAATAACACGATATGTCATTCCATGCAATCTGTTTGAACTTTTACGCTCTACGTGTTCAACCATCCTCATGATAGTGTCAAATGATTCAAACATGTTGATCATTTTCTGCAACAAAAAGGAAATAAGGAAAAATTAGAGCAATGATAGAATAAGAACATATGAATTAGAATGTGTGGTGAAATAGCTAAGAAAACAAAGTGCAAAGTATCTCTATACGCCTAGCTCCCCGGCAACGGCGCCAAAAACTTGACAAGGTCCCCTTGCGTATATCCCGCAAGTGCACGGGTTTGTCGAAGTAATAATCCCGGGTGAACGGGGTCGAATCCACAGGGAGTACGGAGAAAAGACACTTAATTCGATTCTTAGCTATATGGAGTATCAATAATGATAAGTGTCATAATGATTCAATTCTCAACAATTAAAAGCAACAAGTAAGAGAGCAAAAGTAAGGAGGAGGTAAGGCAATTGATAAAGATGGGGTACTCGGATGATGCTTCACCTAGGATAATCGCTTCAAGTGCAAGAAATCTCTATTATGCTTCCTAATCAATGCAATGGTGAGTCGTGCAAATTCTTGCATACATAGTCCCAAATCTAAGGTCAACTACGCCTAACTCTATTCATGTCCCGGAGGAGAGATTAAATAACCTCTCAACCTCGCACTTTCGAATAAAGTTGCAATGAGCTCTAGGGATTCCAAGTGATAAATCGCTTCCTAATTATAGACCTAACCCTTTTGGTCCGAGTGGAAGGTCCCTAGCCACAATTAAGACCTAGATACTAAGATCCCCTCAACGCTTCACTCCATTGCACGCGCAACTAGGCCCCGATGGAGGTTCATCCCTTAGACCATTCACTCTATTATGGCAGCAAAGAACTCAAGAAAGCGGAGGTAAAATCTATCACGTCGGAGGGAAAGGGGCGCTCACGTGCCTCTCGACTCACCCTCTCAACCCTCTCCAACCTAGCTTTGTATAACACTCGTGGTGTGTCACTCACTCACAAGGTTGCCAACAAGAAATCTCAACCCTAGTGTCACACTAGGGGAAATGCTCATACAATCAAGCATTCAAGGTTGGAACTCACAATAAACATCAATTTATTGAAAGCATAATAAAAGAAGTTCAAAAGAAAGCGAATACATCCTAGGGTTCACAATCACCCAAGTACCCACTAGGGGTTTAGCTCTCCATGGAGATAAGTACAATCAAAGAAATTGAATGTAAAAAGCAATGAATCCATAAAAGAAAACCCCTCGATGGTCGTGTCGATGGTCTTGCGGAGAGTCCTCTCACTCGTCGTCAAGGATTCCCTCGTCCCAGGTATAGGATACGCCTCGACGGAGCTCCCCAACCAACCTTCTTCCTCGGGAATGGCGATGTCGAGCCATAGAACCTCTCCAAAACCTTTTTCCAATACCCCTCAAAAACCCTAGCCGAAGCCCTCTCTCAAGTTGGGGAAAAGATGGAGAAAAGAATACCAAAATCGAGGGTGAATCGACTTTTAAATAGGGCTTGAATCGGGCAACTCCACGAGCGTGGACGCTACACTCGCCCGTGCGGAATTTCCGCACGGGCGTGGATAATTTCCACACGCCCGTGTGGATTCTCTGTTTCTCGATTTCTCGGCCGGTGTGAGCGAGTCTTTGATTACGATGCCTTCTGATCCTGCCCTTCTGATCTTCGACACGAATGACTTCCTAATTCCATACTTTCATCGGGTTAACGCAAACGGACACACGTTCACGTGGTGAATCACTTGCTTCTTCAATGATATATATGTTGATGGAGCTCCTGTTTTATATGCATAAGACGAGAATGCTCGAGTGTAGTCGCCTTTGTACCCCTCAAATGGATGTGCTCACTCGAATGCGAGGGAGGTTGGCACACACTCTAGCATCTCACACCTGTCCCTATGTCTTCGCGTTTGAACCTTAGCAAGATCTCCTCCAAAAATAGGTGCATTATGATCCACATTGGCCTATTTCCTTCATACTCGACCTCACAACCATACCGCATAAAAGTAACATAAAAACACACATATTAATGTAAAAACACGAGAAAAGTAATGCTCAACATAAGGAAAGAATGCTTCGCATTCATATCACCTAGCACTTATCATTTGCATTGTACTGAATTGAACACATATCAAACAAAGGTGATCAATCACTTGTTGCCCTTCTCCAGCCTGGGAAAAGCAGCGAACTCTAGAAGCTAGGGGCTTTTCTTTTTTGATCCTTTAGACATGAATACTCTTCCATTATTAGGTAAAACCCGCCTTAGAGATTGAACGTCAACTTATCTCAATCTAAGACAACGCTAATAGCTTGTAGTGAACAGCCAGCCCCCCTTTTGAAACCGAAAGCGACCTTTGATACTTAAGTGACGACCCCCTGCAATTATGATAGAGAGCCGCCTGCTTCTTGCCAAACCAACCCTATTCACCTTTCTCACCCTTTGGAAGAGTAGGGGGGTGAGTAGTCCTTAAACTAATAGGTCCGGAAAAAAGGCCTTTTTTTCATGGTCGTGACTCTTATATTCTAGTAGGTCGGGGAAGAAACGCTTCTACAATGACTACGCTTCCTCGTCTTGCTTCTGGCAAAGCTTCTACTTTGCTTGCATGAATTAGAGTCCTTTTCGCTAGGTCCAAAAGCTTTCGTCAAAGCAAAAGATCTGATCCAACAGGAATCCCGCATATTGAGCGCAGGTGATATGTAGCTACTAAGCGCGATCATATCATGCCATAAAATGATATATAGCCCGTTATATAAAGATAGAATAACTATGGATGAGCAGACATTCCATTGATTCATTAAATAGCTCGTCGATTCGATCCAAATGAATCATTCTTCTGGTCTCTCTCCGCCTCGAAACTGACCCATGGCACAGCGTCCATTCGCATCGCGCGCCGGAAGGCTTAGAAGTTCAATTCAAGAGACCGCAGCGGAGTGGAGCAGCCGTGACATGAAGTTCCTTACCTTAGTTGGATCTCACTAGTACCACCTAAAAGGTAGGTAGGCGTCGGATGTGTGACTTTTGGAGTTGTCGTTCGTACACCTGTCCCCAACAGAAGAATGAGTGATCCGTTCCCCTGCGGATCATGGCCTTACCACTCGGTCCTCGATGCACAGCAGGGGATTCGGCAGCTCACATTCATTTGCACTGCGCGTTTCTGCTGGACTGGACACCTGTTATATGTAGGAAGTATGGTTACGAAAGTGACTTCGGTTCGCCAGTTCAGGCTCAACTCCTCGCTTTATGTTAGCGGACCTATAGGACGGGCCAGGGCTCCGCGTTCTTTCTTTCTGTGTGGGATGATGCTGGAGAATGCGTCGAGTCAGCGAACAACAACAACAACACAACTACATTTTCTTTTTCCCTCCATGAGATGAGCCCAGTGCATTGGACCGATGGATAAGAGAACTGAGCTGGCCCAAAAAGCGCTTGGGCGCTCTACATACGATGTAGACTCCATGAGATACATATCGATTTCTATTTGATGGATCCAGAATAGATAGATATTTTGTCTCATCAATAGATAGAAAGAGGGGATTTCCTTTTATACTATATTGGTTGGTTGATTCCCCCTTCTCTATCCATTCCTACTTTTTCGATCTATCAGAATAGATCAGGCAATCTATCAATCGATTTGGAAATAACGTTCATCTCGCTTTTCGTTCATTTACACCACAATACGAAAGAAGCAAGCGAAAGAGCTAGAAGCGCTTGCTTCGCCGCGCCCAACAATTCTTATTCACGGGAAAGCCAACAGAACAGAAAGATTTGATTCGGACTTTGTAGAGCAGGTGCTGCTGCTATCTGCGTGTAGGGCCGTCCCCCACTCCCGTCCCGTGGCGCTAAGGGCTTTTTTTTTAATAGACGGCAGTGTTTTGCTGACGCCTCGAATCGACGCTTTTCTTGCGACATGCTATTTTTCCCCCCATTACTAGTAGGTTGATGGGTCGCACGCCCAGCACAAGTTCCGATACGAGAAAAGTGAAGTGAGGGTCCGCAGTGAAACTTCATCTCTTGTAGGTGGTGTCCGCTTGGATAGAAAGAAAGTCATCCATCCAGTTCGGTTCATTTAAGAAAAAACAGAAAAAAGAGTTTTTTTTTTCTTTTTTCCCCGGTTGGAAGATCATATCGTTCCGCACAGAGAGAGAGTTAGCTTTGCTTTTTTTTTTCTTAGCTTTGTTTGCGGTCAGGTAAGCAACTGTCAGCAAGACTGACATTCAATTAGAGCGGAGACCATTCGCACTGTACACTGTAACCTTGATTGAAGCAGTAGTTAGTAATAGGCCAAGCTATTAGAGCTGTAAGGGTAGCAAGTGGTAGGCTGTAACCCGAATGAGAGAGCTATGAAGCTTTAAGGTAAGAAGACAGGGAGTAAGCAGCATATGCTTTAAGCATAGAGGTTTCCGCTGTAAGGTCAGTGTCTGGTAACCAGAGAACAAGAATACTTGCTTGAACTTTTCTGAAGGGTAAGGAGTCTGGCGAGGACGAAAGGGCTAGCACAGATAAGAATCCCGGTGTTTAGTAGTCCGATAGCCAAGCAGAATAGTCCTAGTAGTCAGATAGTCAGTTAGTCAAGAAAGCCGGTAAGCCAAAAGTGTAGGCCCGAAACAAGGCAGTCAGCACCAATTAGACAGCAAGCTAAGAATACTGGTGTCAGGTGGTAGTTCAGCCAAAGCCTTAGTTCAACCAGAACAGTAGGCCAAGCAATGTGGGCAAGGCAGGAAAGAGCATAGGCAAGAATCCCAAGTTTGCATTAACCAACAAGCAAGAAGCAAGCAAAGTACGGCAGGAAAGAAATAGTACTTTTTACAAATATAAGTTATGGCTAACTATTATTTATTACTTATTACTTACTTTTTTATATACTAACAAACTAATTATAGAGGGTTAGTCAGATAGTATATTAGTTATAATAGTTAGGTTTCTCATTGTCGTGTGAATAGCCGGTTCAACTCCCTCCTGAGATAAGTGATAAATGCTTGAGTAGACATATTTTTATATATGCTTTACATGCATTGAGCATCATTTTTACTATGGTTTATGTCTCATATTGTGTATTTGGTGTTCTTTTATGCATATAGGTTGTGAATGCCTTGAAGAGTAAAAAGGAAGCAAAGATGGGCTATAAAGACATAATGTTGGGAGTTCTTGTTCAATTCAAGGACCAAGACACGAGAGGAGTTTATAAACATGGAGATGTGTGCCAACTTCCAAGAAGATTCAAGTCAATTCACTAGTTGGAAGGGCACAAAGGCAGCCAAATCTTCATGTTTCTTCTCTTTATGAAGATTGCAAGACCTCTCAAAGATACATCGATGAAGAAAAGTTTTATAGCCTACCACATGTACGTGTGCCCGGACATGTGGCCTCAAGAGAAGAGTGATTGGATCGTTTTTTGTGAAAAGTATTGTATCAAAATTACTGTAGCAGGACTGTATCAAAAATTACTTTTCACGCGCCCCCGTGAAAATTTCTGCACTCAGCGGCGCGTGGAAAAATCCACATGGGCGCGTGAGGGGCACGTGACATGCGTGATCTAAGGCCTATAAATAGCCGTTTTGCCCTATTCTTTCTCATCTTTTTGTGCGGCTCTTGAGGGTGAGGCGGCTAGGGGTTTGGAGAGGAGGTCTTTCTGCGGCTTTGGAGGCGCTTCGTCATCAACGTTTGATCGATTCCTCCTCCGTCATAGCATCAAGGAAGCCACCGGTGAACCTAGCTCGAGTGGGTCCTTCAAGGCGTCGAAGCTCTCCATCAAGGCCATCGGTTCATATATAAGGGGTTTATTTCTATGGTTTTTAATGTACTTTTCATTCATTGATGGTGTGTTTTGTATGTTGCTCCATGGAGAGCTAAAACCCTAGAGGGTATTTGGGCTTGTGAACCCTAGGATTCTCATCTTTTGTGGATTTGCTTAGTGTGTCTATTTAATCCGAGTTTGATTAAGTTTTAATCTTGTATTCTCATTGCTTGCTTGTTTAATTAATCCTTGTGGTTGATTGGATTTGCATGATTTGTTACTTTGATGTGAGAGAGGTCTCCATTAGAGTTAGAACTTCAAGGTTAAAAGAGGGTTGAGAGGGTGAGTCATGAGATAGTGGAGTGTCCCGTCTCCCTTCCGATTGAGTGTATTCTATCTCCGTTCCTTAAGCTCTATGCAACCATATTTGGTGTGAGGCGTGAGATTGAGAGATTAGAGTTATAATCGGATCCTTCGCCGGGAATTAGGGTTGGATCAATCTTTAGGAATCGGATACAACTCTTGGAATCCCTAGAGTGCTTTGCGAGTCATATGTGGTGTGAGGTGTTGAGATTGAGCGATTTCTCCACGGGACCTCGTAGGGGACTAGTATCGGTGATCGGGAGGCCGGATCCGATTATATTTGGATTTCTACGACTTAACTTACTCATCATAGAAACACTTTTGCTTATTCGGTACCTAATACATGAATCCTAGGGGAGCATTGCCCGAATACCCCACTTTTCTTGATTGAGATCTCCATCCATTTTACCCTTGCATATTTGTCTCCGGTATTCATTTCTTCGCACATTAGATCACCACACCTTTCCATTTATCATTAGGTTAGAAAGCGAGAGAAGAAGTTAGTACTAGTAGCCACTGTTCACTGTGGATTCGACTACCCACTCACGGGGTAATTATTACTTGACACCCGTGCACTTGCGGTTTACACGCATATTCGGACGTGTCAAGTTTTTTGGCGCCGTTCGGGGAGCAGGATACTAGGAGCGCTAGGACTTTGTTGCTCTAGCCACTTATCTTTTTCTTTATTTTTGTCTATTCCACACTTTCTTTTTCTTCCATCATTCTCATCGGTTTTTTATTTTTGTTTTTCATCATATTCCCCTCTATCTTCTTCCACCATTCTATTTTTGTTTTTATTTTTGTCTTATTTACTTTTTTTCTTGCATGGAACTTGAATGATGATTAATCCAGTTGTAGATTTATATTTTTCGAGGTTGATGCTCTCACTAGAAAAAAATTGATCAATTTATCAATGTTCATCAACAACACAATCCATATCGCATCAACTATCATTCAAATCAAAGGAGCTACCCAAACCTATTGTGGGATATTGATGAGACAACAATGGGAAGCACCTCAACAAGAACTTCAATGGGATGAGAAAGTTGAAGAAGATGTACTTGAGTTGGAAAAGAGTGCTACCGAGATTTATTGAAGCAACCGATGCCCGTTTCCAAAATATTGAGGCCACATTAAGTTGTCACGAGGTCTCCATTAAAAACATTGAGCATCAATTAGGAGAGATCTTGGACATGCTTGCTAAGGAAAAAGAAGAATTTGAACAAGCAAGGCAAGTATCTCCGGGACATGATGAGGCCATGAACAACATGGAAGAAATTGGGCAAATTGAGTACATTAGGGGCGAGAAAAAGGAAAAAAACAAGAAATTGAATATCATTTTGAGATTTTTGGATTGTGTGACTGAAAGATTGTGCTTGTGAGCGAGAAAAATTTTTCAAGGGGATTTGCTAGTGTCATGCTCCTCTCAAGTTGAAAAATACATTAGAAGAAGCAAACCCTAAGGTTATGGAACAAGCATCTTTCTTTGTGATTGATCAACTCTTACAATGCAAAGAGAGAGGTTTTGGGAAGGGAAGAAGATGTGGGTAGGAGATTGAAGCCATCCAATGACCCACAGTGCTAAGCTTGGACAATTCCCTAACCCAAATTGTTTCCTTGGAGGCCAAAAGTAAGATGGTTGGACTCTCCAACAAATACTTCTTCCCGGCAAGCTGATTTTTGGTTTAAAGGAAGTAGCTATGCAATGTCTAGTCGGGAGGAACACACTCTTTTCAAGCCTCCATAATGTAAGCAAGAGGTACGTCAAGCTTAGTGACGTAAAACAAAGCGCTACTTGGGAGGCAACCCAAGTTTTTTTAATTGTTTTTCTAGTTTAGATTTTTCATTTACTGCAATAATAAATTCATGAGTGCGTGCTTTGATGAATTTTTTTGTTGGTGTTAAAGTTTTTCATGGAAAATTTTTGGTGATTTAAATTGATTTTTCATGTATGTGGCATGGTTGAGGGTGTAATTCATGTTTATAGTTGAAGAATTAGTGTTAATTTGAAGTTTGGAGCCTTGCGTGGGTATCTGCAGAAATTTTTGCGACTCACGCGGTCGTGTGGAATTTCCACACGGCAGTGTCTGATACTCACGCGGGGTGTGGAATTTCCACACCCTCATGTGGCTTATAAGATTATGAGGGGTCACTTTTTCATTATCTTCACCACTTACACCCATCTTCTCCCACTTCTCCATCTTCAAGAATCTGAACTTTTGAGCACAAAAACTAATTTTTCTTCAACTCCTTGGAGATTTAAAAAGTGTTTTTGCCGGCATTTGCATTAAGTTTCCTTCACCGATTTGCTCCGGTAAACTTCATTTTCCCCTATCTTCTCTATGCCCTTATTTTTGCCAATCCATAGAGTTTTTATTGGTTTATAAGTGTTGTTTTTTTCATTGAAAATCTTGTAGAAACACTTTAGAATGTATGGATCGGAAATTTTTTTGGAGCGTTGGAGCCCAATCATGGGCTTCTTGGCCATGGTTAGGCGCCCACGCTGGGCGCATGGTCGGCCCACGCCCTGCATGGGCGGGGCTGGCCGTTCGGTCGCGCTCCCGCAGCGGGCTGGCGGCCAGCCCGCAGCGCCCGCGTGGGCTGGCCAGCCCGCTCGGGTTGGGCGCCCACGTGCGTGGCGCCAGCCGCACGCGCCCAGCATGGGGCTGGCCCACGCCCGCGTGGGGTGGAAAAAGTACCCAATAAGGCCCGGAAAAGTGCTTGGCTTGCCCTCCACGCCCGCGTGGAGCCACATGACTCATCAAATTCATGCTTAGCCCGACTTCTTTTTGAAGCTTTATTTGCAGGGTATGACACCAAGGACCGAAAAAAAACTTGTTCGAAAATGCTTGAATTTCATACGGTTAACCTTGGATGAGAACATTATTTTTGGCACACCGACAACACCGGAAGACGGCGTCGATGCTTGAGGCGTCCCACTCATGATTCTTTAGTTTTCCTTTACTTTTTGTTTTCATTTTTTTCTTTAGTTTTTTTATTTTTTTATCTTTTTAGAGTTTAGTTAACTTTGTGTTTTTGTTTTTGTTTTATGCGAGTTTGTGCTTCATGTGTTTACTTATAAGAACTCGTACATCTTTTTCTATTTTGTTGAGCTTCATTTGAACCCACTTGTCTACATGCGGATGGCCTTGAGAGTGATGTTGATGGTGTTTTTAGTCATAGACATGATCATGTGATATTGTCACATGGTCGTGTGAGCTTCACAACCCATACAACAAGCCCATGAGTTAGACTTCACCAAAGCGATTAATGAGGGAGTTCGAGGGGAGTATTGTTTTTAATTGCATTCCCACACACATTATGCTTCCATTGTTATTATTTTTTTATTGTGCTTGCATGCGTACATTGAGGACAATGTACATCTTAAGTGTGGGGGAGGGTTCACCTTATACATGACTTTTTACTTGTGTTTTTCATGAGCATGCTCTTGTTGCCAATGAAGGTTCACCTTAGAGTTAAGAGTTTAATTCTTAGTTTTTTTGGAGGTTATAAACATGGATTTTTATCATGCTCATAGTTTTTCATCCAATTTTTATTGAATATTTTTTTCTCCGATTGCTCTTTGTGCACTTTTTCTCGCTCATTAGACCTATGAAGACTCTAGTTCATTATGTTTTGGGACTTTAGTGTGCTAGTTTTTTTATTTTAAAAAAAAATCCAAAAAAAATTTGAGAATTGGAAATTTGTTTGTACATAGGGGGTGGAAAGAGCTACCACCCATGATGTATGTAGCTACTCTCATAAGTCGGATACTTGTTATGCCCTAATGAGAGAAAGAGCTATCTCATGGGATGTGTGAAAGCTACCATCCTTGGTAGAAAGAGCTACCACCTCGAAAGTGTGAAAGCCACTCGGGAGGCATCTTGGGAAAGGGCTACCTTAGAGGTTGTGTGAAGCTACTACCTATTCTTTTACTGTTTATAAATAAGTCCCATGTTAATAAGAATTTGGTAGTGGACATAGTGTTGAAATGAGTTGAGTTTTTTTCACACACACACGCATTCGGATTTTTATCACATTCATTTTTGATTGGATTGTTTGCTAGAGCATTGATTGTTTTTGTCTAGTGTTTGATTCTCTCCATGATCTGTAGAATTTTTATTCTTGTACTCTTTTGGTGAACCTAAGGCCAAGCACTTCTCTTTTTCTTTCCATGAGTTTAATGTTTAATTTTGCTTGAGGACAAGCAAAGACTTAAGTGTGGGGAGTTTGATAAATGCTTGAGTAGACATATTTTTTTATATATGTTTTTACATGCATTGAGCATCATTTTTACTATGGTTTTATGTCTCATATTGTGTATTTGGTGTTCTTTTTATGCATATAGGTTGTGAATGCCTTGAAGAGTAAAAAGGAAGCAAAGATGGGCTATAAAGACATAATGTTGGGAGTTCTTGTTCAATTCAAGGACCAAGACACGAGAGGAGTTTATAAAGCGTGGAGATGTGTGCCAACTTCCAAGAAGATTCAAGTCAATTCACTAGTTGGAAGGGCACAAAAGGCAGCCACATCTTCATGTTTCTTCTCTTTGTGAAGATTGCAAGACCTCTCAAAGATACATCGATGAAGAAAAAGTTTTTATAGCCTACCACATGGGACGTGTGCCCGGACATGTGGCCTCAAGAGAAGAGTGATTGGACCGCGTTTTGTGAAAAGTAATGTAGCAAAATTATTGTAGCAGTACTGTATCAAAATTACTGTTCACGCGCCCGCGTGGAAATTCCAGCGCTCGGTGAAAATTCTGCGACGCCGCGGCGTGGAAAATCCACTGGGCGCGTGAGGGCACATGACAGGCGCGATCTAAGGCCTATAAATAGCCGTTTTACCCTATTCTTTATCATCTTTTTGTGCGGCTCTTGAGGGGTGAGACGGCTAGGGGTTTGGAGAGGAGGTCTTTGCGGCTTTGGAGCGCTTCGTCACCAACTTTGATTGATTCCTCCTCCGTCATAGCATCAAGGAAGCCACCGGTGAACCTAGCTTCGGAGTGGGTCCTTCAAGGCGTCGAAGCTCTCCATCAAGGCCATCGGTTCATATATAAGGGGTTTATTTCTATGGTTTTAATGTACTTTCATTCATTGATGGTGTGTTTTGTATGTTGCTCCATGGAGAGCTAAAACCCTAGAGGGTATTTGGGCTTGTGAACCCTAGGATTCTCATCTTTTGTGGATTTGCTTAGTGTTTCTATTTAATCCGAGTTTGATTAAGTTTTAATCTTGTATTCTCATTGCTTGCTTGTTTAATTAATCCTTGTGGTTGATTGGATTTGCATGATTTGTTACTTTGATGTGAGAGAGGTCTCCATTAGAGTTAGAACTTCAAGGTTAAAGAGGGTTGAGAGGGTGAGTCATGAGATAGTGGAGTGTCCCCTCTCCCTTCCGATTGAGTGTATTCTATCTCCGTTCCTTAAGCTCTATGCAACCATATTTGGTGTGAGGCGTGAGATTGAGAGATTTCTCCGCCGGGACCTTGTAGGGGGTTAGGATCCTTCACCGGGAATTAGGGTTGGATCAATCTTTAGGAATCGGATACAACTCTTGGAATCCCTAGAGTGCTTTGCAGTCATATGTGGTGTGAGGTGTTGAGATTGAGCGATTTCTCCACCGGGACCTCGTTGGGGACTAGTATCGGTGATCGGGAGGCCGGATCCGATTATATTTGGATTTCCACGACTTAACTTACTCATCATAGAAACACTTTTGCTTATTCGAGTACCTAATACCGAATCCTAGGGGAGCATTGCCCGAATACCCCACTTTTACTTGATTGAGATCTCCATCCATTTTACCCTTGCATATTTGTCTCCGGTATTCATTTCTTCACATTAGATCACCACACCTTTCCATTTATCATTAGGTTAGAAAGCAGAGAAGAAGTTAGTACTAGTAGCCCTGTTCCCTGTGGATTCGACTACCCACTCACCGGTGTAATTATTACTTCGACACCCGTGCACTTACGGTTTACACGCATATTCGGACGCGTGTCAATAAGTCCAAGTCAAAGATAAAGGCGATGCGAAGGCTTTAAAGAAGGGTATGGGAAGAGACAAGAGTTCACACATCGTGGTGTCGTGTAGAATGGAATTGATGTGCTAAGCAAAGTCTCGCCACTCATTTCATTGCATTTATTGAAGTAAGGCGAACGTAACTCCGCTTTGAGATCCACATCAGTCGAGGCAGCTGAAGCACTGAGTGGTGTACCCGTTTAACTATACTATACTATAGGGTGTAGGGCTGAACTTTGAAATCGGGGAGCTGACCGTGGAAGCCTACTAGGTAGTTCGAATCTTCCTCTGCCAACTAACTAGGGGACACAGGGCATCAGGTCGTCCATCCATTTAGATTTACAACCCTAAGACTAGTACTATGGCTAACACGTGCCTCCGTACATCAGCTGACATCACCATAACTGCCTCCACGCAGCCCCTCAAGGCAACATAACTCCTATTATGCCTACCAAGCCTCCAAATATACACAAAAAAAAGTCTAAAGCAATTTAACTTCCCGAGTAGCACAGTCCTGAGTAGGGTGCCGAGCATCAAGTCACCGAAAAACCCTTCAAAATTTAAGAGTGCGTCACTTGCGTCTTTTTTCCACATCAAAAAGAATACTATCTACTAGGCTTCTCACTCTACCCAAAAAGCGCCTGGAACGTAAAGGAATCTACGAGGACTTTGAGAGATTTTATCCACTAGCACTTGACTTTCACCTGACGAGCGTACGAAAGATTCAGTTTACCGAAACTACTTTACTAACCCGAGAAAGAAAAAAAGGAAGAATGCATTCGAAAGCAGGGCACAACGGCTTAAGGAGCAGCATTAGTTTAGTGCCTTGTGTTCCTAACCCTGACGACAAATTTGACACCTACTTATATATAAGCTTCGGACTAAGAGCTTGGAAAAAATAGATTACTTCTTCTTCTTGGGATGACGAATGAAGCCTCGATGCGCATGACCCGATGACTCGACTCGGTTCCCCTGCCTTAAGTTAAGGGGATGAGATTTCCATGATCGGACGAAGAGGAATCAGTGAATCGAGCACTCAAGACTGCTCTAACAGGGGCTCATCCCGCTGAAAGATGTGAATCTCAAGATGGAAATGCCTTACTTTGGCATAGGTAGTTTGTTGCTTCTATGTCAAAGCGAAGGTAGATTAATTAGGAACTGCTGCCCTTTAGCTGCATTAATCGTGAATTCCTTTTGCCGAAGGACGGCTGTCGTTGGTCGTGAGGTAGTAAATTTTCTCTTTTTTTTTCTGAGATCATTTAGTTAGTTTATAGTAGAAAGGAGGGTACAGCCCTTTACTTCCTAACTAGAGGAAGCCTTAATATTCCCTTTGTGTGAAATAGGGAGTTATCTCTAGGTCATTTTCAAAAAGTAGAAGAAACTGGTTCTTTTTGGACCCTAGGAAAGGAAATGGTCGGTTGAATGCTTATTCCATTCAGGAAACTCTTCAACCTGGCCACAAAAGGCTGGATCATCAGATCACTTGATATTACTACTCGGAACGAAACTTCATTCGAAAGTCGGTTCAAGGCAAGGATCAAAGCTCTTCCTTGAGGCTGGCTCAGCTATCAGCTAACCGATATGATGCCGAATTTCCCTGCTCGCTTCTCTTTCGCGCCTATAGCCTTTCTAGTCTTAGGTGGGCTGTAAGAGAAGAAAAAGTGTCCGCCCCTGCTTCAAAAACGTAAGGGCGCGCGCTTTGAAAGCTGTCTCTTCTGGCATCTGCTTTCTTCCAGGCCTTCAGCTTGAAGACAAGACTAGTGGAACCAGCTGAATGCCCGCTCTTGGTTTAAGCTGTATCTCGGACGAGAAAGCATTTGAACCGGCTTAGGAGGGCTCGTCCTTTAGTTTAGCTTTTTCCGGTATTAGCTTTGGGAACCGGGACCAGGACTTAAACCATCAAAGGCCATCAGTTGCAAGATAAGGATTAAAACCCCCAGACCAGAATAGAATAATGTCTTCGGGTGCTAGCATCCCAAAAAATGGAAGCAGGAAAAAATGAAATGCATACTACTTAACGCCTACCACACCCATAGGATAGGCAAGACTGCTTTTTTTGGTATGATGGGCCAGCTCCCCTTGAAACCCACAATCAGACTCTGACTGAATATCTTCTTATAAGAGATCTATCCGGTGGATCCAACCAATGACTCTTGCCTTGAAATAAGCCTTTTGAGGTTAGAGGATTAAAGCACCGAAAGTCCTTCAACCAATTCCACTTGCCTCCCAAAAAAGGAGTATTCAATGCTGGATTGGATGTCTAGTGCACCCGGGGGAAAAGCAACCAATTCGATACGGTTGTTGATAGACCCTCTAAGCTAAGGTGACCCAACCTTTGTAGATCGGCAAGCACCAGCGGTTATTTCAGGCTCACCAAGACAAAGACGAGTGTGGAACAAGTAAAGAGTGGAAGACCAGATGAAAGAGAATTGGAACTTGAGCTCTTTTCTACTCTCAGATGCAAGTAACTCGAACTGAATCACCAATGCGGCGGATAGAAAGACAAGTAGTCCGTCTTCGGTCAGCACGCGCACCCTTGCTTGAGCCCACATCTTCAGTTTGAGCACGGCTTGGTGGATGAAAGACTTTGAAAATGCATGCTACTGCAACTGTAGGTAGAGGCATAAAGAAGGGCAAAAAACCCTCCCTAATTGCGACTCCCAGTTGACTTCGAGTTGGGCACCCATTGTCTTACCACTTTCACTGAATCAAAATGGATAGCTACGTTCTCACTATGCCTGAAACTGAAATTCAACATGAAAGAGACCCTTAGTCAAGCTGAAAGCGAGTATTTCTCAATTTGGTCAACTCCCCCTTCCTTCTGAATGAGCAAAGAAGGGATTTCGCTCCCGTTTTGTCTTCTGGGCAGGGGAATCCAGGCGATCCACAACTAAAATCATTATAATAAAGACTACCGATATCGGAGGAGAAAGGCAGATTCATCGTCTTGCTGAGGGAAGTGATATCTCCCATCATCTTATCGTGTGCGGTGGTGTATCCCGGACGGTCGGTTTAAAGCATATGCAATTTGGGGCTCTGACCTTGTCATCGCCGGTGAGAAAGTAGTATTACAAAGATCGTGCCATCATGGGTGAGCTTCCTTCAGTTGTCATATCAAAAGATAAATCTCTCATATCACGATCTGGTTGCTTTTGAGTTTGCCAAACGGTTTCTCATTCGTCGTGGGAGAACTCCGTATATTTCCGCTCTCCATTCTCTGCTTGGATGATTGCCGCTTGTGTGAATCCTATTGTTGTGGGTCCCGTGTGTGCTTGAAGAAGATCATTTTAGGATTCTTTTTAGTTTCATTTATTGACTCCGCGGTGCTTGTTATAGAGTTTACTGTGCCGCCAACCATCCAAAAAGTCAAAGATGGCGTCGGCATTTTCAAATTCTCTCCTAATTCAAAATAGTGGTGTTTTTCCTCCCTTTCCCTTAGTATTTAGGTTGTAAAATCCTGATAGGATAGTAGACTGTTATACCTTTTATAGTTGTAATGGCGTATCTTCTTTCTTTCTAAATAGAAAGATAAGGATTTCAAAGAAAAGGAAATCGACCTTCCTTTTTCTTTTTTAGGATGCTCGGGTCTCATCTTTTGATCCGGTGGTGATTAAATTAAAGAATGAATCTTGCTCTGGCTCAAGTTGAACACCTCTATATGTTGTAATCAGAAGGTACTCTTGAGTCATGCTATGACCGCCAATCGCTCTCGTGACCACACGTTGTACCAACAGTAAAAACTATCAACCCTATCGGTATGGTTTGTTGTTCACGTGTTACGATCTCGCTCGCCAGATTGTTCCCTCCTCCCGGGTCAATGGTCGTGAGTTGATTGACCAAGACCTTCCCTTACGATGATGGAATTTCTTCCACCGCAAGAGTACCTCCGCTTTGTCTCCTTCGACTTTTAATGAAAAACCCTAGTCTTCAAAAATTTCTTAGTATCGGTGCTTTTTAATGATGAATATCCCATCCCATTCATTTTGCTTATTCTACCCTTACCCATTAATGGCTTAAGCCGCTATTACCATTTCCGCAACCTAACTAATACTTAGTTGTTTCCATTTCCTCATCCGGTGATAGATCCTCATCTTCTTCCGGCTCAAACCCTTTTTCATATCCAGGGCACGTACCTTCAACTATCAACCGCATGAGATAGTCCTTTGAAAGGTCGAGTCGGCTCTTCTTTTTAGGTCGCTTTAGTAGTTCCCCAACCAGCCTTTTCCCCACGAGAAAGCCTTCCCGAGATGAAAAGAAAATGAAGGCTGATCTCCGGGATCGTGAGAGTTCGAACCAGCAAACGGAGGCATCAACGCTATAGTGCTAACGCACGCCCTTACATTTTGAAGTTGGCTTCGACAGCTGCGAGCGGAGCGTCAAAAAGCGAAGCAAGCCGCGCTAGCGCACTACTCTTCCTTTATGAGCGAGACTCTATCCGGATCTATAGATAGATCTCACTCGATCTAAAGAACTCCGCGAGCGAACTCGAGCGAGCCATGAGCCGCCTATCGGCAAGGCTTGGAAAAAGCCTTTACTTAACTTAAGGCTCCCCTTTACTTCATCGAACCGATTCACGCAGGGCCAAAACCCTCGCCGAGCTAGCTAATTTTTTTCCTTTACGAGATCTCGGCTCTTTCGAATGCTTGGAGAGAGACCCGCCTCCTTTGGTTGGCACCGGGCCCTGAGGATGATGGGACTACTTCCTGAAAATAGCGCTTGCTTAGGGCCTGCAGGAGGGACCCCGATGTCTCAATTGAGGGAGCAAAAAGGGCTTTGCTCCCCTTTTTAAAAAAAATAAAGAAAAAAAGGTCAAGTTTAGACCGCTCACAGTAGTTCTACCCATAGATAAGATCATGAAAGAAGCGATCGAATGGTACCCGAATCCATTTACGATCCCGAGTTTCCAGACACATCGCACTTCCGCCGGGTCGAGGCTGCCACTCGGCCCTAAGACGGATCAAAGAAGAGTGGGGAACCTCTCACTGGTTTTTTTGAATTCGACATCCGGAAGTGTTTTCACACCATCGACTGACATCGGTTCATCTCAATCTTTAAGGAAGAGATCGATGATCCCAAGTTCTTTTACTCCACAAAGAAACTATTTTCCACCGGACAACTCGTAGGAGGTGAGAGGGACCCTTACTCCGTCCCACACAGTGTACTACTATTGGCCCTACCAGGCAACATCTACATACACAAGCTCGATCAGGAGATAGGGAGGATCCGACAGAAGCACGAAATTCCTCTTGTTCTGAGAATCGATCGGTTCTATTAAGGACAGGTCATCGTATTGATGACCAAGAAAAACTCGGAGAAGAAACAAGGTTTCAACGCCCCCCAAGACAACAGAGCCCCCACAAGCACCGCCTCGGCGAAGGAGGGACCGAAAAAGGCCTTTTGGTTTTCCCCTTCAACGGCCCTTGCCGCTTTCCTTAACAAGCCGCCTCCCTTTGCGCCCGCCTTGCTCATAGAAGCCGCTGGTTTACTCCCTCAAGGCCGAATTCTATGGTAGAGAAGGCTTTTAATAAGAATTTGGCCATGAGAGACATTATTAAATATTGCAAAAGAAGGGGCCCGCAAATAGAGTCAAGGGGAGGCGATACTAGTTATTAGGTCGAGAAACACCCGGTCCGTAAGTCGCCCCCTTAAAAACCCATGACTTATTAATAAGGATTTGTTACGCGCGATATGCCGACGACTTACTACTGGGAATCGTGGGTGTCGTAGAGCTTCTCATAGAAATACAAAAATGTATCACCCACTTCCTACAATCTCGCCTAAACCTTTGGGTAGGCTCGCAGAATCAACAACCATAACTCGCATCGGAGTACGGTGAGAATTCCCCCAGTATGGTCATTTCGGGAAGCCCTCCGGGATGACCCCACATACAATTCTTTATGAGAGCTAGAGAAGCATCTACGGGTAAAGCACCGTATCCATATAACTGCTTACCACCTACTCTCCGCCATCCATTCCAAGTTTAGGGACCCAGATTATAGTATCCCGATCAAAGAGCTGACGAAGGGGACGAGCGGAAGAGGTCATCTACTGGACGCGGTTCAACTAGCGGAGACTCTTGGAACTAACCTTAGCTTTTCTCCTTTGTAGAACAGATAAGCCAGTTCCTTAGTTTCACTTACCTAAAACCTAATCTGTTATTCCATAACCTTAGCCGAGCCGAGGCTAAGTGACTTCGTAACCTTAACATACTTTTGTTTTCGTACTTTTTCCCATCAGGTCTAACCTTTGCCGGGCTTTCGTCCCTACGCCTATAGGAGGCCGGCTTGGCTTCGCTATCGCTCATTACTTGGTATAGAGATCTTCCCGTGCAGTGTAGTGGTCGGCCTTCCCACCAGAATGCCTCCTTCCTTATAAGCCCTTGACTACAATAACATGAGGCTGTTCACATTTGCTTTTGAAACTTAGCGACTTATATATATATTTCTTTTTTTGATATTTAATAAAGAAAAACAAAAGACTATTGTAAATGTATAGGCTGAACGGGCTCCTGTGCGGGACGTCTGCGTAATGATTGGCCTCCCTGCGCTCAAAGGAGACCCAAGGGTGAGCTTCTTTATGGTTAGCTTAACGTCAGTAGGGCATTCTAGGGCTAGAAGGAGGCAAGCAAATGAAGGGAGGCATGGAGGGCCGACTACAAGAAGCAAAGCTTTGTAAACTCGACAAGTCGCTATAGAATGCCGACTACTTCATGAAGTTTCATAAGGGAGGAAGCTAAGCTTAGCGAGGCCGACCACGTAATAAGCCATCGGGCGGAGAAAGCTCAAGAGCTTCCCTTCATTCGTTGCTAAGCCAAGGTCCCTGTGTCTCCCGAGTCAGCCCCGGCTTTTTTTCAAGAATCTGCACTCCATGGGCATACGGCCTCGCAGGCCTTCCCTTTCCGCCGGAGCTTCATGGGTGTTGCCCCTGCTCCCCCAATCAGATTTTGGATGTGAGCTATACTCCGCGAGGAGCCACATGGGCGTATGGTCTTTTGCCTTGCCATTTGACCTCTATTCCCGCGTGAGATGGAATACTCAGTGACAACCTCTCAATTGTCACCGCCTGGCCTCTTTTGCTACCACGGTAGCACCTAGTGTGGTCAGCATCAATCATATTCGGGCAACGAAGCTTACACTCATTCACATTGGTTCATCCCTGCTATGCCCCGGCTTTTTTTGCTCTTCTAACAACAATGGTGGCCGGCCATTCGTCAAGGCCCCGGAATCACTGGACATCTCAGCCGGTGGATTGGATACCCGCATCAGATCGAAGTTCAATTTTTTTGCCTCGCTCAAAGGAGAGCTGTTTCTAGGTGGGTCGCTTCACGAAAGACATTGCTTAGTACCAACGGGTCACACGACAGGTGCACGATTTAATTTGCACGCTCCATCCTTCCGCCATTCGCCTATAGGCTTCAAGGTGCAAGCTACCTTGATCCGCCTTCGCTTCGATTCAT
>NW_024086820.1:0-24645 GCF_009730915.1 Dioscorea cayenensis subsp. rotundata
GACTTTGGTAAAAAAGCGACCTATAAGCAATTAATTCGAGGATAGCAAATACGCCGCTGACTCATAAATAAAGTGAAATTGAGGTTCCAAAAACACGAAAGTATGGCTCCGAGTTGTTTCAAAGGAGGTGGGTAAATCCTATAAGCCGATAAAAAAAGGGACATTCCAGAGGCATCTTCTATACATTTCGAATTTGGTCTTTCGGGACCATATTTAGATCTTCCCCTTATGCGATCCAAAATTCCCAGCAAATCCATAACTCCTTGAATACAATGGGATTTCACACCTGGTGAATCTTTCACTGTACCTCCTCTGACTAAGACTATAGAATGTTCCTGTGAATTATGACCCTTGGCTGGAATGTGAGCAAATATATCATGTCGATTTCTCAACCGTACTTTAGCTATCTTACGTAGAGCTGAATTTGGTTTTTTTGGTGTTCTCGTCAGAACACGCGGGCATACTCCTTGCTTCTGGGGACATTGATCCGAAGCTTGAGTACGGTCCGTGCGCCGTTTTTCTTCTCTACCATGACGAATCAATTGATTGAATGTAGGCATTCCTTTTTCCTATGTCCTTCCCCCCTTTGCCCTATCACTAATGCTTACTTCCGATCCGAAGCACCCATTTTCCATTCATAGACAGATCCAATCATCAAAATTAATAAAAAGGTGATCATGGACCAAGATCCGAACAGATCAATCTTGTTTAGATCTTTCTCTCGCTTTTTGGGCGAGCTCTAGCTCACGCTTCCATTGTGGTGAGGACCCCCTAAACTTTCATTTTTCATTCATCTTTAAGGATAGGTGAAGCCAATTGAGGGGTTTGGGCAAGAAGTAGAGTTTTCATTGAGGTTTTTCCTCCAGCAATATGCTCAGAGCTTGAGACCATCTGGCTCCCTCGTGCCGCTTTCCCTATTATGGTTGTCTTTCACCGAACTGCTCTTCTGGCTTGACTACTCTGCTTGCTTGCAACTAATCATGATATTCCATCATGCAACTCAATCAAGTCAAGCTCATCTTGCTATTCACGAAAATCTTGTCCTAACAGCCGACTAACTATATTAGTAAATAGAGTGAACTATATGTATAGTTCTATATTCAATCCCGTATATCATTAGTTAAAGATTGATTTAATCTTATCATAATTGAGAAAGCCTTCTCAAATAAAAATGAAAAGAATAACTCCCAGTATATTTTTTCTCAAAAGAGTAAAAGTACCTAGAATAGTCAAGAGAATGGAACCCCCTGAACACTAACAAAAACGTTAGCTCATGAACCGGCAGGTCACTTGTCGATATGATGCAAAGTCTTTTTGGGCAATGATAGACGGACTTAGACTTGGGTTATGTAGCACTGATCGGTCATGATCCTTGATTAAGAAAGATTGGTTAGAAGAAATTTTGCAGGTGAGTCGTGCATATGAAAAAACTCCTAAAATATACTATTTAAATTAAAGAAAAAGCAAGCAAGTGAATATAGTCACCGATCAAATCCTAAAGCGGGTTTCGAATGTTTTCGGGAAAAAAATAAAAAAACATGGTCCTACGCTTATTACCATAGTCGCATGACATAGAAAAAGTCGGTGCCCGATGAAATAGTCTATGAAAGGGGATGTCACCGAAAAGAAATGGCAATTCCCTCTTATTTCTTTTGTATGGATCCTTACCTCTCGGACTCCTGCTGTTTACCTAAAATCATTAGTGAACCGGGAAATCGGGAAATGAACTCTAGCAGGTGACGACTAGCTAAGCAAACTTTGTTGATTCTTGCTCTAAAACAAACGACTGAATGTCTAAAGGAAAACTCGTTTGCCCTACTATCATTATCATAGGGGTGTGACACGTCCGAATATGCGTGTGTGTACCGCAAGTGCACGGGTGTCGAAGTAATAAATACCCGGTGAGTCGGGTGAGTCGAATCCACGAGGGAGCAGGGGCTACTAGTACTAACTTCTTCTACGCTATCTAGCCTAATGATAATGGGATAGTGTGGTGATCTAATGTCTGAAGAGATGAACACCGGAGACAAATATGCAAGGGTAAAATGGAGGAAGAATCTCAATCAGTAAAAGTGGGGTATTCGGGCATTGCTCCCCCTAGGATTCAGGTATTAGGTACCGGATAAGCAAAAGTGTTTCTATGATGAGTAAGTTAAGTCGTGGAAATCCAAACATAATCGGGTCTATCTCTAGATCACCGATACTAGTCCCCCTCGAGGTCCCGGTGGAGAAATCGCTCAATCTCAACACCTCACACCACATATGACCGCTAAAAGCACTCTAGGGATTCCAAATTGTGTATCCAATTCCTAAAGATTGATCCAACCCTAATTCCCGTGAAGGATCCTAACCCCCTACAAGGTCCCGGCGGAGAAATCGAGCAATCTCACGCCTCCCACCAAATATGGTTGCATAGAGCTTAGGGAATGGAGATAGAATACACCAATCGGAGGGGAAAGGGGATACTTCACTATCTCATGATTCACCCTCTCAACCCTCTTCAATCTTGAGGTTCTAACCCTAATGGAGATCTCTCTCCCACCAAGGCAACAAATCATGCAAACCAAATAACCATAAGATCAATAAGGCAAGCAAGCATTAAACAATCAAGAATGAAACTTAATCAAACTCGGATTAAATAGAAACACAAAAGCAAATCCACAAAAGATGAGAATCCTAGGGTTCACAAGCCCAAATACCCTCTAGGGTTTTTAGCCCTCCATGGAGCAACATACAAAAACACACCCATCAATGAATGAAAGTACATTAAAACCATAGAAATAAACCCCTTATGTATGAGCCGATGGCCTTGATGGAGAGCTTGACGTCTTGAAGGACCCACTCCGAAGCTAGGTTCACGGTGGCTTCCTTGATGCTATGACGGAGGAGGAATCGATCAAAGTTGGTGACGAAGCGCCTCCAAAGCCGCAAAGACCTCCTCTCCAAACCCTAGCCGTCTCACCCCTCAAGAGCCGCACAAAAGATGAGAAAGAATAGGGCAAAAGCGGCTGTTTATAGGCCTCTGGCAACGCGTCATCACGTGCCCCCCAGCGCCCGCGTGGATTTTTCCAGCGCCCGGCGTGGGCTGCGAGGAATTTCCACGCGGTCGCGCGGAATTTCAGCGGGCGCGTGAGCGATGATTCTGCTACGATGAATTCGTCTCGATGAATTCGCTTTACTGACACTTTCGCTACGGTGATTTCCACAAACGCGATGATAAACAATCTCCTCTTAAGGCCACACGATCGGGCACACGATCATATGGTAGAGCTATACGGCTTTTTCCTTCATCAATGCGTCTTGAAAGGTCTTGAAATCTTTACAAAGAGGAGGAATGTGGAGACATGGCTGCCTTTGTGCCCTTCCATTAATAACTTGGCTTGCAAAAACTATGGAAGTTGGCACACATCTCCTCATAAAAGAACTCCTCTTGTGTCTTCCAACTTGATTTGTACAAGAACTCCCAATATTATGCCATGATAGCCTATCTTAGCTCCCTTTTTGAAATCCCTAATGCCTTCACAACCTATATGCATAAAAAGAACACCCAATACACGAAATGAGACATAAACCGTATAAAATATGATGCTCAATGTATGTAAAACATGCATAAAAACATGTTCACTCAAGCACTTATCAGGGTGTAACAAGGAGGATTGGAAAGGAGTTCTTTTTTCATAAAGCAAGTGAAGCCGGTCTCCAAATATTTGATCTTAGGCTCGGCTTGGGAGCTCTTCTTTCTTGCTTCTTATGAAACCGTCGAATCACGCTATCCATGCCGCATCCCATCCATCCACACGACACGATGGCTTACTTAAGCAACAAGTAGAGAGAGCTCAGCTCTCAGATATACGTTACAGTACCTCCTACCTACCATACAAAAGTCTAAATCAATCTTTGATTTGTGTGTGTCTTGTTCCATTTTTTCTCTTTTGAACGAACGTCCAGAAAGTTAGTAGACAAAGGCGGCATCTCTGGTCGCCTACATGGGTTCTGGCCTCTTCATCACCGAAATACAATAAAGAGCCGGCCGGAGTGCGGAAAGTCGACTCGTCAGAATAGAAGGGGACTGACTATCTGCGGCGAGTAAGCTAGGAAGCGCACATTCTCACTTTACTTAATACATAAGCGCGAGAGGCTGAGCCTATAGTATAGTATAGTCTTTTTCCCTATCTACGCTATATCAACAAGGCCTCAAACTCAGTAGCTTGTCAATTCTTGGTGTAATACTCACTCGTATCGTAAATGAAAAAATGATTGGTGTAAGAATTTTTCACTGATCAGGTGTGATCAGTCTCATCCGTGTAAGAATTTAGAATTCCTCTTCCAACCCGTCCCGGAATGGGCGTTATGGCAAAAAACAAGAAGAAAAAGAAAGAAGGAATTTGTCCAATAGTCACAAATGGTGCCTCCACAGGTTGACATCCGATCCAACCTAGTAGTAAGCAATCCGCCAAAAGCAACCAAAAAATTCCTTGGTGAATCGGGCGAAAACTTGAACTACGCACATACATACTTTTAAAAAAAGGTAAAGCCAACAGAGATATAGAAACTGGTGCTATTGCGGCTACACCTCCCGATTTGTCAGGTATACTGCGAAGAATGGCATGGATCGGTAGGAAATACCATTCCGGCACAATATGAGGCGGGGTGGGCATCGGATTAGCAGGTATATAATTGTCGGGATGCCCCAAAACATTAGGAGCATAAAAAATCCAAATGGAAGAAAAGATAGCAAAAGCTACCCAACCTACTAGATCCTTTACATAAAAATAAGGGTAAGAAGCAATTTTATCCATCTCTGAATGTACACCCAATGGATTATTTGATCCATATTGATGCAATGCGGCCAGATGAAGAAGACTGGCGCCTACTAAAATAAGGGGGAGTAAATGATGAAGACTAAAAAAACGATTTAAGGTGGCATTGTCCACGGAGAAACCACCCCAAAGCCAAGTCACTATGGTATCTCCTACTACAGGTATGGCGCTAGCTAAGCTTGTAATTACTGTAGCTCCCCAAAAGCTCATCTGACCCCAAGGTGGTACGTATCCTATAAAAGCTGTCACAATCATTAAAAAGGAATATGACAACTCCGAGACACCGAACAAATTCCCTAGGACTGCTATAACTCGCATAATATAGACCACGAAAAATATGAAGGTGAACCACAATGAGAAACATACTTGCCCCATTAGCATGCATATAACGGAGCAACCAGCCCCCTTCAACATCTCTCATAACGTGTTCTACGCTGTTGAAAGCTAGATCCACATGAGGGTGTGTGATGCATAGCTAAAAAAAACGCCAGTCACTATCTGAATGACTAAACAAAAACCAGCTAACGAACCGAACCCCCACCAATAACTAAGATTGCTCGGGGTTGGATGATCTATCAAATGCTGGTTAAGTGTGGAGGATATAGGTTGTTTAAGAAGAGAGAATCGTTGGTTCCTTATAGTCATTTCTCTTTTCTATCGTGACAACTCCTCTTCCCCCTTATTTACCCCCTTGCCTTGATGGAAATTGGCTTCGCTGCGCCGAAACTGCATGAGAAGATTCATCCCATTTTGGCGAGAGGGAGGCAGTGAATCACCTGGGCTACGGATTTGTCGGTTGGTTGATTCTCGAAATAACGTCATTCGGAAAAAAAAACTGCCGGTTTCTTTTCTTAAGGCTTCAAACGACTAGAAGAAACCTAAGAAAGAAAAGTAAGGAACTCCTTTCATGAAGAAGTTTTTCCTACCTACCCTACCCCTTTTCAAAAGAACGTCGATTTCAATCTCAACAAAGAAAGAACTCAAATTAAAGCAAATTGCTTGTTGTCCTATTACTCTTTTTTTGCCTGCCTTGTGGAGCTTTGGAAAGGAGAGAATTTTCAGAAAGTCACTCTCGGAAACTCTTATTGGGCGAGAGAGAGTCAATATGATATTGGCCTTGGTTCTACCAACGAAACGAAGAACTTTTTTGTCTTTCTCATTCGGAAGGCCCTATTCTATATTCTATTAGTAAGAGTAAGCGGGCCCACACCCAGACTCTGACTTCAATGGTGGGAACAACCTTAGCACTCCGGCGTGAACATGAACAAGAGTTCTATTAGAAAATTTCTTGATCATAGTGGTCGATCCCTCGGGAGTGACATTCGTTACTTTAGATGTTGTTCACGCGGTGATCTTCTATCTTTCCAACAGTACTACCCTGTATGTAGTCTATGTCTGGGGGGACAGGTGCGGCGGAGAGGTCCCCCACTTCGATTCCCGTCCCGTTAGCATCTCCGATCCGAGAGTTGGGATGACTCCGTTAGGTCCGTAGCCGGACGGTAATGGACCTACAACCCTTGCTTGTGGACCAGCTGCAGGGCTAACTAACCTTTGTTCTATTGGTTTGGTGGTTGCTACCAAGACGATTTCTTTATGCCCATCAAAGGACCTCGAGATGCTAATCTATGACAAACGATACGAAAAATGCGAAAGAACTCCACTACGGAACGAGGGTGACCCATGGTAATATATCGGTTTCTTACTCATGCAAAGGAACTATTTCTTGATGTTGAAGGGGGATGGTTGCTCCGTTATATGCATGTTAATGGGGTAAGTATGTTTCTCATTGTGGTTCACCTTCATATTTTTCATGGTCTATATTAGCAGTCCTAGGGAATTTGTTCGGTGTCTCGGAGTTGTCATATTCCTTTTAATGACTGTGACAACTTTTACAGGATACATACCACCTTGGGGTCAGATAAGCTTTTGGGGAGCTACAGTAATTACAAGCTTAGATAGCGCCATACCTATACTTGTAGATACTATAGTGACTTGGCTTTGGGGTGGTTTCTCCTTGGATAATGCCACCTTAAATCATTTTTTTGGTCTTCATCATTTACGCCCCCTTAGTTTAGTGGGTGCCAGTCTTCTTCATCTGGCCGCATTGCATTAATATGGATCAAATAATCCATCGGGTGTACATTCAGAGATAGATAAAATTGCTTCTTACCCTTATTTTTATGTAAAGGATCTAGTAGGTTGGGTAGCTTTTTGCTATCTTTTCTTCCATTTGGATTTTTTATGCTCCTAATGTTTTGGGGCATCCCGACAATTATATACTTGCTAATCTGATGCCCACCCCGCCTAATATTGTTTCAGAATGGTATTTCCTACCGATCCATTCCATTCTTTCGCAGATATACCGACAAATCAGGAGGTGTAGCTGCAATAGCACCAGTTTCTATATCTCTGTTGGCTTTATCTTCTATTCATCGACAATATTTTTTGTTTCATCCAAGCAGGATTAGAAGTATCCTCCTTATTGGGGAGAAGTGGGTTATCAACCCACCATTTATACAGAAATGGGTTCTTTGCAAGAAAGAATGACTTCTACCAAAGAGGGATCTATAACTTTGATCCAAGCAGTTTATGTACCTGCGGACAATTTGACCGACCCTGCTCCTGCCATGACATTTGCAAATTTTGATGCTACTACTGTACTATCAAGAGAATTAGCTGCCAAAGGTATTAATCCAGCGGTAGATCCTTTAGATTCAATGTCAACTATGTTACAGCCTGGCATCGTTGGCAAGGAAAATTATGAAACCGCGCAAGCAAAAAGTTAAGCAAACTTTGCATAGTTACAAAGAACTTCAGGACATTATAGTTATCCTTTGGTTGGATGAATTATCCTAAGAAGATCATTTAACTGTAGCGAGAGAACAAAAAATTGTGCGTTTCTTATCACAACCCCTTTTTCGTGGCGTAGTATTTCTTGGTTCTCGTGGAAATATGTTGGTCTCGCGAGAAACAATTAGGGGGTTTCAACTCATTCTTTCCGGAGAATTAGATAGTCTTCCTTTCATGAGCCCGCAAAGCATAAGCTGAAATTCTCCAAAACTGAGTCTTTCTTCAAGTATTTGGATCTGATCCAATCAGCCCCTAAGATCATTCTTACCACTAGCTACTTCCCAGAATAATCTAGCCTGACTGGCAGTGTTCCAGTCTTTCAAACTTCGAATTTCCAAACCGCCCTCCGTTTTCGGTCTGCAGACGAGTTCCCATCTCACCGCGTGCATTTTTGAGGGGGCAGAGCAATTCATTCTGGAGTAATGAGAGAATGGATTTAGATTGATATGCATAGAAGGTAGGCTGGGTTCGCCATCAACGGTGAGAAGCTCAAACGCATTCTTGGGAACCTGGTGTCGAACTTATAAAGCCTATCGAACTGCCGTTTAAGGGCCCGGTATCGAATGCGCTGATCATGAGACCGATCTAACCTATTAAGGTATGTAGCCAAGTGGTCTATGGCATGTTGTCGGCTCTCGTCTAAGAGTGAAAGTCGTGTAAGCATTCAACATGCTGCTGGTTCTCAAAAGTTGAGAGATAGTTGGCGGATCTCTATCTCGGCCTCTGTCCTGTAGACCAAGGAAGATAGAGTTTGGGTACAAAAATGTTGTGCGATAAACGCGGGTAGAAGATAGTTTCAAATGTCAATCCTCATTTTTTTCCTTAGCTTAGGATACTAAGCGTGGTCTTGTTTGTGGCCTCAGCTTGACCGGAGGGGTGCTTAAATGATTAGTAATCCTAAACTCCGGTTGCATATATTCCCCCAGTTCGGGTACCGTTATCTAAGACTATAGACTTAGGGAAGACCGATTCAATAAAGAAGATGAGTGTAGATTAAGCATGTCACGCCACGCCTTTCCAATCGGTTAAAAGCCATTGGTCTTGCTTCAACCCACTTGGTGAAGTAGTCTGTAGCGGTGATAACAAAAATAGTGACCATGACTAGAGGAAGAATTGGACGGTCGAAACCGGGTGTGAAAGAAAGACGTTGAAGGGCATGGATGAAATCTCCATGTAAAATCCTTACACCTACGCACAAACTCTATGCTGTCCTTCCCCCCAGTAAGCCAGCCAATAGTACCCTAAAGAAGTTCTCTTAGCTAGCGCATGTCTATTAATGTGACCATCGCATGCTCCTGCATGAGTTTAATGAATGGTTTGTTGAGCCGTGTCGTCACATCTAAGGCAGGCATTGGAAAGTCTTTTGCCTGACACCTATAATGCAAATCATCAGTGAAAGACAACATGGATGTCTTGGCTACTCCCTGGTACGAATCATTCTTCAAAGGAATGTTTGGCGAATGGATTTGAGATGCCTTACCATAAAAAAAGAAAAGAGAAAGCACAGGGAATTAAGTAAGCTTTGTATGTGCCCTATTGAGTAATGGCTAAGAACTTGACTTTCTCGACTCATATCGAGAATGCTACGAAGTTCTGGCATAAGAGGACATCGAGATGGAAAGAATTAGTGAGGTCTTCTTTGTGCTTGGTTCACCCTGAAGCAAAGAACTCTCCCTCTTGTGATGATTGCATGAAAGGTGAAATACATTGGTCCTCCTTTCCAAAAGGATGTAGTTGGAGAACCCTGAGTTGATTCATAGTGATCTCACTGGTCCATTCCATGTTGCTCGCTCTAAACTATCCTAAGTCTTAGTGGGCTGGAGCTATGAATACTAGCACTTATGTTTCGAATAGAGTTCCCTACTGAAGCGCTTACTCCTTATGACCAAGGGGGTAGCGGTCACTTTCGAGATATTTGCAAGTCAAGCATATGCATGTGTGAAGAGGCAGAATTAGATGCGACTTCGCCAAAATGCATTTTCACAGGCCGAGGAGATAATGATCCCGTGACAAAGAATGTATTTGTTGCAAGAAGTGCACATGTTGTTGAAACATCTCCCGTAGACTTAGCCTATGTTGGATCTTTGATGGAAGAAACCTCTTTCATGAAAGGGGAGGGGCGGAGAGCCCATGATTCGATGCTGCCAGCTAGCCCGCCTTTCTATCCGCTGCTGAATGAAGCCGCTGACCTACCATCCCTTCTAGCCTTACCCGATTCGCCGGGAAGGGGGATTTTCTGAGGCAACCAGATGGTTCGTCGAGTCAGGGAATGCTGTAATCCTATTTTGCTTGGACAGAAAAACCCATCCCCCTAGCCTTCTCGCTCGATTGTGGTGGACGTGAATCCTCGGAAAGAGAATATGAAAGAAATGCCGTCTCTTAGATGGGAGTCAGGAACCGCCCGAAGCATCTTAGATTGGAAAGTTTATCGCCAGCTGCATCTCCCACCTCGGACCCAGACGCCCTATCTTCTCGATCCCACATGCCGGCCCATGGCCGCCTATCAAAATGAATGGGACGATCCACTAAACAACTTCTCAAGACGACTCTTCCTCTTTATCTGGGAGTCAGAGATTGGATTCTGTATTGGCATACCAATGGTTTGGATTAGATGGCCCCATATCTCTTTCTGCGGATTCCCTACCTCTCTCTTCTTGCCTGCTCACCGGGCTTTGACCATGTCTCCCGAACAATTTTCAGTACATATGGCGCAAGACGATTCCACATATCGAGGTCGGAATGGGATCGGGTGTTTTTCACGTCTCACCGTAGTGCCCGCTTTGCCTTGATTGGAGATTGATGAACAAGAAGGAAAAATGGAAAAAGTCGACTTTCAACATAAGCATCCGTTGCTTGCAGGTCCTTAGTTTAGTCAAGTAGGCGAGGGTCGCGAAGGATTCAATCCAGCCACAGGTTCCCCCACTGGCTACCTTGTTACGACTTCACCCCAGTCGAAGACCCCACCGTGGTATGCGCCAATAAGACCACCAAAAGCCTTTGTGGCACTAGTGGTACATAGAAGTCATGGGTGATCATTGGTCCGATGCTTCAGTGAAACCAATTCCCCAGGGTGTGACGGGCGGTGTGTACAGGGCCTGGGTACATATTCACCGAGGCATGCTGATCCCCCCGGAAGGAGGCTTCTTCACCCTCCACCTAAGCTGCACAGGAAAGGCCCAAAGCCAATCGCAGGGAACAAATGAAAGCTTTATAGGGTCTTTTCGTCCCACGTGCAGTAGTCCGCGATCTTCACAGACATGTCTATTTCACCCGAGCCTCTCCAAGAAAGTGCCCAGCATCGTTACGCCTTTTCGCTGTGAATGCATCTATCGTCATTGATGCATAAATAAATATACCAATTAGTAGTGATTGAATTCCTTCTATGGTTCCACATGAGAAACCAGTACGAATATAACCTACATGTCCAATCGAACTATGAGCTAGAGGTCTTTTGACTTTCGTTTGGGCCATGGCGGCCAGTGCTCCTAAAATCATAGAAGCAATGCTGCAGAAAAAGAAGATTTGTTGCCATGTACCTCCATAGGAACCAACAATAGAAACACGTGACATATTTGCAGAAATAGAGATTTTAGGCGCAATAGAAAGGAATGCTGTCACCGGGGTGGGTGAACCCTCATAGATATCAGGTGCCCACATATATGGAGTCAAAAGAGAGATGGAGTCCGAGGCGAGGGAGAGGGGGATTTTCTTCGGGGCTCGAGAGATTGAATAGATAGGGCCCCACAAGTCGTTAATTTCGCCACTGGGGAATTCATACAAAAAGGGAACGAGGAATTCTCAATGGAAAAAGTGCTCTCTGAATCGAGCGTGGAAGTTGTTTTCCATCAGACGGCTGTTCACGTAACTCCACTCTCGGCTTGGATTATATATCCAAAAAGGGTCCGCTCTTGGCCATTCCACACGCTGTCTCAGCAGAGGCGTGGTTATCTGAAGTGGATTCTCACTTTTGTAGTAGATGCCGAACCCGCTGCTCGTGGGCGGGCGCAGTAGCTACATGGACCCCTTCCCTTATGTTATTGGCAGCGCTTTCCCGGGTCGCAGCCGGAATTCTTTTCTCTGCATCATAGGGCAGGCAAAGCCCGAAAGAAGGCTGCTATCCCCTCGGCCTTCTTTCGTTTTCAATGAAAAAGAAATCAACATCTCGATCTTCGAAAAGCCTTTTTCCTTACCCCCGCCGTGATCTCCCTCCCTTTCGTAGAGCCTTTTCCTTTAGTGGTGGTTTGGGAAGCATTCCCTTATCTCGAACGTCGGCAGCATTCGGAATTCCCTTTGGGGCCCCTGGGTTGTTTTTGTTTGAACATAGGCTCAAACATGATTGATTGGAAGGGTCCTAGCTACTGCATGCGCTCAATACAAAAAAACCTCTGGAAGCTACGAGGATGACAAAAAGATGGCGCTTTCCTATGTTGCACTCGAAAAAGGAAGAAACCTTCAGGAAGACGCCTCGAATTAACTAAGGTTTCTTCCTCCCACAACCTCCGCATTAGAGGGGAAGATTAGCAAAGCTGGGAAAAAGACGAGGGAGGGGAGCAACATCTTATTCTCTTCATGAGAACTTCAGTGATCGGAGAAGCATTCGAACGGGTGACGCCTTCATTTCGCTAAGGTAAATGTAAAAGGATCCAATCCATTCGGGAACCAAAGCACTCTTTTTTTACTTTGATTTATAGATAGACAAGAGATAGAGGAACTCTTTTTTCTGTCTATCTATTATTTGATCATCTCCCCGATTTTTCTTCTTTTTATATATGCTTATGCTTTTTTCTCTAAATTTGGAGTTTTAGCGGGCCCCCTGTTAGTTAGATGCTATAAGCCAAGCCTTTAAGAGATAGGGGCCGGTGGTCCTCGATTGATGCTTCAAAGAGTCGCTGGGGTCGCGGCCATCTCCCTTGGCCCTTCTCACCAAGCTCAACCATAACTTATTTTATCGTTCTCTTATTTACTTTTACCACTTTTTTGATTTTTTTCTTATATTGAGAAGGTAAATCAGTCGAGCGATCAAGCTTTCCGCCTTTTTGATGCCCCGGCACCTTTTAACATAAACCTTGCCATTTCAACGATGGTCCTATTCTTGCACTCGATACACTATTTTTGTTGAGGGGTGTAGCCAACTTCAAATTTACGCTTAATTCCCATTCTTCAACCAATAATGAAAAAAATGAATTCAATCGATGTGAACTCACCACTCTTTTAAAGCTATCGGACCTCTTACCTATACTTCTCTTTATGGTTGAGAATTGTCTAACTTAGAAAAAGGGATTCATGATTGAAAGAAATTTCATAGTGTTCTTTTTTTCATAACTATTTTATATTTTTTTCTTTGATTTTTGAAAAAGAAATTTTTTTCCCCTAACGAAAATGGATTTGAAGGAGAGGCGGAGTGTGGAAGTAAAAAGATCTCAAAAAAATGTTTTGACATCAAAAATTTCTACCGCTAAAGCACTTCACTCAGAAATCGCAACAACCGTGAACTCATCAAGGTATGTGATCGGGTCAGAAAGGATTGTTCTCCCTCGAGTCCCTAAGCACGCAGTTCCCTCGCTTAGTATGGGGTCCAAACGATCAGGATAGCCTTAAGGGAGAATCTTCTTTCGCGCTGTCGTTGCAAAGCTCTATCATGGGCTCAATGAGTTTACTAGGCGGGCGAAGGATCAGTCCCTGTGTAGTTAGCAGCGAGGCTCCACATGTTTCGGATTCCCACTTGGCTTCTTCAACTCGTGGATCCGGGAAAGATTCCCCAAGTTAGGGCCAGAGCCTCACGCCTTGACCGGGTAAACTAGTCGCCCTAAGAATGAAACTAAACTATATTAGGGAAACCCAAGAAGCCTAAGAACATAATCGAGGTGCTCGTAAGTCGATCCCTACGCTGGCTCGAGAGTCACAGTAGTTCACTACTCATGGTGAACGACTAAGCATCTTGAGCCTAGGTAAACATCACAGAATATGTTGAATGTGACAATTCTTCATGGTTATCTAACGAGACCCGTAGATATTGTAGAGGACTCAGGCCGCAGCAAAGGAAGCAGATATAGTAGTGGGACTGGTAAACATGGACCATCGTGCTGTAATCGCTCCATCATCGAGTCTCGATCACCGAAGAATAACTAAGTCGAGGGTAAGACATGTGAGCCCCTAGGATATGTAGGGGCTGTGTCACTGCGGCAAAGAGGATACGATTGAACACCGATCTCGTGATCATGGGGGAGGTGCCATCGTGATTCCTTGGGCACTTAGGGCAAGTATGCTTAGTTAGTTAAAGGATTGGGAAAGGGACATGACATGCCTACTAAGAAAGGTAGATACGACTCTGGGAAAGAGATCCAGCTTAGGGAAAGGTTAGGAATGTCACTTTTTTTATAGGGTAGCGTATATTTTTATATCCAATACCTAGTAAGATATTTTTCTATTTCTTGTCCTTTCCTCTTCTTGTGTGAGGTCACTTTGTTTTAGGTCAACAAGGGAATAAGTTTCTATATCACTTGAAGACGTGGAATTGATATCTCATCAAATTACTGGGAAAAGGACACGCTGGATGGATGTCTTCTGTGTTTTAGGGAGCAGGAAGGAGAGAGTCAACATATAACAAAAAAGAAAAACAGAGGTAAGGTAAGTGACCCAATGGTTATTTGAAGGAACTCTATGTTGAGCGACCTCTCATTTCCATCAAAAATTATGATTTATTTGTAAAGCGTCATTCATCGGCTTTTTCTATCTAATTCCCCATCAATATGAACTGGGATGAAAGAGGAGGTCACCAAGCGTATGGGAACTTTACTACGGATCCGAGCAAAATATATGATATCTTATATATAAGATTTGGGATACCATGTCTCGTGGAAACAATTGATAATGGAAGGCTTCTTTATAGTCGAAAGTTTATGGAAAGTTGGTTAGACCGAACCGCTAAAACCAAGACCGGGGTTAAGCCCTCACTTCATTAGATTAGCTTTCATATAATAGAAGAAAACCCATTCTTTTCCCGGCCAAAGGCATGAACCATCAAACCTTAGCCTCAATTTCCATGTGGGTGCATCAATGTATTCCCATGGGGTGCATGTCTTTGCCGGCCTATGCGTTTGTCGACCTAAAAAGGGTCGCGAGGTATGCGCCAAACGAGTACCAATCACTATGAGCCATGAACTGCTTTTTTAGTTTGTTAACTTCAATCCTTAAAAAGTCCTTTTTGCTTTTCATGGTCTTGAACAGAAAGTGTGGGTTGGTTATATAGTCTAATACGACTTCCTTCTTCGAACCTTTTGGTATGTATTGCTCCTAACTATATATCATATCCACCGGACGATAAAGTTAATTCCGCGACCGCCGAAAGTACTCGGACTTATCCATCTCATGCATTCTTTGAATTTCCATTTTTGAATTATGTTGGGGGAAATCTACCAAATCTAGGCAGATAGATAGACTCTTTCCCGCCTGCTAGGGAGAGCATGAAACTAAATCAAAATGATTGATTTTTTTCACCAGCCTCTTTTTATGGGTACTAAGAGTCCTCTCACTACCAACCAGCAGACATCATAATCCGGCCGGGTCTTGCCGGTGATCAACAACGAGAAAAAAACAACCAAATGGAAATAACAACTAACTATGGCTCTTGTCCCGCATAACGCCCCTAGGCATAGGGGAGATCGGAGCAACAGGGAAAGGCCTAGACGACGACGCCTCGTCCCCGGGTCGCAGTAAGTAGATCGAGAGGTCATTCCGCCCTTGTCCCCGAAAAATGGGTAATATGTTCTCATACAATGAATGTTGCTCCAACTTTCTTCTAGAGGGCCTAGCTGGCAAGCGATCTTAGTCTACGGTAGAGAACAAGACAGCAAGCGAGCGTACCTTTGTTCGCTTTTTTTCTCCACCAAGCACGGAAGTTTAAGGATAACTCGTAGGTCGGTGGCTACCTAAGGAAACCCGATTCGATCCGCTACCCCTACTGGGAGGCATCTACCTCATCCCCGATCACAAGGAGAGGTTCACCATGATGGGGGTAAGGTACTTTCATTCGATCCGCTCCAGAAAGAATAAAATGTATAGGGGACCATCCATTATTTTTGTGGCATGCTCCTTAGATTTACGGTATCGCAGGGGCTGCTCGACCCTACTTAGTTGACTCGACAATGACAAAGGCTTGCGAAACAATGTAGCACCTTTTAAATTGAATCTTTAGTAGTCTATCAGTGGTGCAGCGGCTTTTTCCCCTGGGAGCGAAAGGTTATACCTTAGTAAAGTAAGCGAACAACGGTTCTTCTATGTAGTGCCCCACCTTTTACTAAAGAAAATTAAGGTCGAGCTAAGTGACTTTGCATAGCGAGTAGAATGAAGGCTATACATCGATGCTCTTTTATCTATAAGCCTCAAGCTGCCTTCGCTAACCTCGCCGCCTACTATTTCTTTCTTTTTTTAGTAGGCCTAGAATTGCATCACCGTGGGTCTACTAGAGCCATCAACATCTTATTCTATTCTAGCTCGGCGTAAACAATTTCATTGCCTCATATTCAGAGTAGAAATAGGGAAACCAAGTAAGGCATGATCAGAATCCCACTTTTCTAGAGGGATCATAACGAAAAGCGAGTTGCTTTTGGATGCATTTAAACGTAAAAAGCTGACATTATTATAGATGAGATATAAACCTACCAGCTTCATGGTGGTGCACCTGGATGACTTCCGTGTCATTCTCGGATGGAGTTTCGAACGCAAAGACGGGCCCTTGCCATTCTTTTTGATACTATGCATCCAGTAAAAATGAAATTTCCCAATGGTCAACATGGGCGTGAGAAGACGGAGACCATCTCGGCACAACAATTCAAGAGTGGATGCATTATACTGGGATGACATACTAATCGTTATCAAGTCTCGCTTATCCAAATTTGAAAGATTGATAGCGTAAAATCCCATGAAATCGCTTTGCTCGAGGGAAGCGCTTTTCTCACTCATATGTTAGAGATAGATGATTATTACATATTTAATATATAGTATATACTCCTCTTTTTAGTAGGTCTTGTAGTCTTATGGACTCGTGGATAGACTACTCGCATTGGCTTCACCCATCTAATGCGCTTTGTCGCCAAGACTTACTTGACGCTAGGGCGATCTAGTTTTCGACCGATGTGTCTTCCTTTCCGTGGAATGGGACTTCGAAATGTCCGATCATTGCTATGGGGCAATCCGCCTTCTTAAGAGACTTCTTCCCCATTAGCTAGCGCTGCTAAAGCAAAACCCAAGGCCCCCTTGAAACAACATCTAAGTTTTTTCGAGGAGCCCTCCTCTCTTAAAGAAAAACTATGCCTATGGTAAGGGTAAGGTAGTCTCTACACCTGTTTGTGTGATCATAGCTTTCTCAATTTGCTTGCCTCGCTATCGACCTTATAGAGATAGAGCATTTTCAAGTTTTATCGCAACAGGAGATCAAAAGCCCAACCTTCCCTACCTCACCTCCCTTCTTTCTTGGGCCGCCTAGTGCCCTAGTCTTACTTTGAAAGTGGCGACTTTCAACACGGCTTCCCCGCCTCACTATTCTATCATCTCAAGGCATCATCGAGGTTTTGCTCCCTAGTGGTATAGTTCGATCTTAAAGGGCATCGTGACGACGAGAAGCTTATCACAGTAGATAACTCGTGATATGAAATAAAGGATGCTTCACTTTCCATTGAAGGTGGTTCCTGCTTCTAGCGTGAAAGTCAGACGTAAGCCTACTTTTGATAGTAATCCTATAAGCTATCCCTATAACAGCCCTAACAACCTTGATCATATAGTAAAAATGGTATCACGTGGCTACCAGCAGATTGTATTTCAGAATGAAGACTGGGAATCTATCTATTTAATAGGTCCGTGGTCTGTTCCTAGAGCTGGTAATGATAGCCCTTTCAATATATAAAAGTCAAAGGTCGCTGCTCCATCCCTTTGCTCCCCGATGGAAAGCCCTGGTTCGCCTATAGTTGTGGTCAAGGATCCAGGATAAAATCCTTCGGGTTGATGGAAGCAATCAGATATTCCTACTGGAAGGATATGCGATTTGTCATTGTGCTATGTTCTATGATGGGATTATAGCTTTGCTCATAAAACCTCTTGCCTCGCGGTTCACCTTTATTTGAGCCTTCTTGTGGAGGTAGTTTGTAATACTTTTTATCCACAGTATTTGTAGCACGCACACCCGAAAATTCCCGAGTCTCAGGTGGATCATGGGAGCCACCAATAATGCATCTAGAGATCTTTTTGGGACCATCCCGTCACCGAGGACAAAGAAAGAAATCCTCACCTTGCCGTGAGTAAGGAACCTCGATCCCGACATCGTAGAACAACATCTTGCTGCACTACACTACCTTCCTTCTCAGAGCGGCCTTACTCTCAACGTCGTAGACACATGTTTCCGCTTTCAATTGTCCAAGATGAGTATCTAACGCATACCTAATCCTGGCACTCCTAAGTGAGGTCGGCCCACCAAGGGGACCACAATCCCTTGACCAGATGGCGGCCTTCCGGTGGTTTGATTTCATTAATTGCATCAAGTCTTGTGATGGGTTGGTTATAAGCATAGGGTCGTGTGTCTCGCCCATCTAAGGAAAGAAAGAATAGAATTAAGCATCGATTTCGCAACAAAGAAAGTGCTTTGTGTAGGGCAATCAAACTCAATGTCACGGGGCTAGGAGAGCCTTTTTACGGGATATAGAGAGCTAGCATTACACCCACTCGGAAAGCGTGAGCAAAGAAAGGGTAAAGACCTTCGCTTTTAAGACCACTTCAGAGTAGATGTTCATGCTCCTGAACCATACTTTAACTACGTTAATAGTTAAAGGGCAGCAGATGAAGAAGAGAGAAAAGGCAAGGCAAGGGGTTCGTGAGCCATCGTAATGTGGAATCACATGAGCAAAAATAAAGATGAATAGCTTCACAAATATAAAAATCTTCCTCCTTTGTTGTTTGTTGAAGGAAGACCACCATCGTATTCCACGCTTCTCTTTTCCTCGACCGACTTGCTCATCATCGCCTGCTTCTCCACCTTTCTATAGAATGGCCTCGTGTCGTACGTATACCACTTCCCGACTCGACTCATCTCTCTCAAGTCTCGATCATCGACTTTCAGGTTAGGGGCCTCGCTAGCCTCGTGAAAGAAGATATACCTGCATCTGACTCTGCATCTCCTCTTTTGTTGAAGCCGATAGACATCCACTCAAGCAAAGAACTAGTTGTTGTGGAAATTAGAAAATTAATATTTGGAATACCTGAGTAACTAGACTTTTTAACGAATTCTTGGCTCATTTTGTAAACTCCACTCGCGGTTTCCCACCTTTGCTTTAGAAGTGAATGCCCCAACGAGTGGTGGTTTGTTACTATTGATTATGCTTTTTCTCGGCTTCCTTTACAGTAGCTAGGAGAGTTGGTGACTTTTGTCCATTCGCTACTCTCTTTTCATCCATTCTTGTATGCATGTAGCCTAAACCTACCTTTTCGATTAGACTTACTCCAAATCCTTTTCCTTTGAAACCCGCCCATCTTCCTTCCCATTCTCGTAGGTTGGTTTGTGATGATTCGTAGAGTATAATGCTTCTCCTGGTTGGGTACATACGGCTCTTCCCTGCAGTTTGTGTAGGTGACCAGCACTGCATGCCCAAATGGAAGATTTTTTTGACTATCCCCAGTAAGTGACGTGAAGGAGCTAGTCATCATGGAATAGAGTATATGCAAAGCGCAGGTCTTCCTAGAGCGAAACTTCCATCTCGTGTTATACGTTATGTCCGACATTAAGAATGATTTACTTAATCCTCGCTTTTCGATAGGCCAATAGGCTTAGAGTAGAAATTCTAATTTCAAGAAAGGAGTTAGGGAATAAACTCAAGTCTATTTTTTTAATTTGAATGTGCATGTCGATAATGTCATGTCATTAACCGACCGATGCATATATATATTTTTCTTATTATATTACTCAATATAAAACATATAAAAATAGATAATAGAAGAGGCACTGGTTTTTGGAATCGAGGAAGCCCTTTTCGACAACCATAATAGATGCATGCATGCTAAGAACACAGCTGGATAAAAAGTGTGAGATGCAAGGCTTTCGTCTCGACCTTTCTAGTAATAAGCCTTCTTTGCCACTTTCAAATCAATAAAAAAAGGATGTCAGAGATAGTACAAGAGGAGGACTCGGATTCCGTAAACTATTATACCCTAATGCTAGCTTTCGTCGAGTCTGTTCTAGGGAAATAGTCGGCCATGGACAGTCAAGCATTTTTTTGTTACTTCCCCGGGTCCATACCACATGCATGAAAGGATGAGAGGAAAAAGTTTATGTTCTTCAAGCGCAGTGCTTCAAAAAAACACATTGAGCCCTTTCCAAATTAGCTACGTATGTCAATTTATCTCGATCGCTTATGAGTTTAGGGTCAGCCAAACCTAAGAAGTATCTTACTATACTGGGACCGGTTGGTTGTAAAAAGGAAGTCAAAGTCATGGGATTGGTTCATTCTCCAGAAGACGTAATGAAACACTCTGTCCCACCCACTACGAAGCTCTGGCGACCCTCTGCTTGCCTTTTGCCGAAAGCATCGACAACCCCTCCATTCTCAATATTGAACTGGCTGCGATTTCCCATGCTCTTAAAATTGGCTTGGCCTCAATATGAATATCATAAAGTGGAATCTAACTCAAAAATCGCCATTGACATCATCAATGGTAAGGCTAAGAACCCCCTGAATTGTACCAACACTATCAAGGATATTATGCACCCTCGCCCACCACTTCCAGGAAGCTCGGGTTCACTCATGCTTGAGAGAGGCCAATCGGGCAGCTTATTTTTAGCTAAGCAACCGAAAGACCTTCCTCACTTCTGCAGCAGCCCACATCCACCCTTCACAATTTCCCAGTTTCCTTAATCTCATCCTTGAGGAAGATAAGCAAGGTGTCCAATACGCCCGAATGTAACTTGTTGTTCTTTTGTCTTTCCATGTTGTCCTCTATTCAACTAGAACTTGACCAGATTTTAGGTGTGGTCCGCTTTTGGATATACAACCATTTATTTTCACAAAGAAACTGTCCAAGGCACGTAGCGGTTGAGGGCGAAGAATAAGCACAGGAGAGTGAACAGAGGGGCTCACGCGAAAGACTCTTTTAGACGAAAGGCGACGACTATCAAGGAGTCAGAGGAATAGCAATAAAATCATAGGAAAGACCATTTTTTTGGTGTGGGGAAGAGGGAGGAAATATTCTATAGTAGAGAGGGGATTTATCCTATTAACAATAGGAGGACTCTTGGATGGAATCAGTTCGGCTCGGAGCCATTGCTGGGGCACTATACAAAATCATCTGACTAATGAAGCCAGTGGTTGAGCAAGTCAAAAAAAAGATTGAGTAGTAGTAATTACTACATTGAGGGAAACTTTGCCATGAGCTTGTCGTGGACACTCCTGACGCTGCACAGTGAAGGACCTCCATTAACTCTGAACGGTCTTAGCGATGGGCATATACCTTTTATAAATGGACCCATTGTGACCCTGCCCGGACACAGATGCCAATGCCGATGTGTTATCAGCCAGGGCTAAAAAAAGACAACATTCTTCATCGGAAAGAGTAGTATTTTCACAAAAATATCGATGGGATATTCTCTTCCAATTTTCTTCCGGAAGCTGCGGAATGCCCTGCTCATCATACATGGAAATGGGCTAGGACTAAAGGAGTTTCAAGGGTTCTTGAAATAAAGGGGCGTAGCGGAATGACTCTTTTTGCATATAAAGGAAAAGGGAGGATAAACCATTTGGCTTCTCCCTTGTTTTTGAGAATAAGGTCGATCACTCGGGGAACTAAACGCACACTAGAGAACAAGTCCAAAGGCCGGCACTAAAGTCATAATTGGTCTGGCTGCCGTCCTTCTCTAAACCCCTCCTCACTACTTCTTGAGTTGAGGAAAAACCTGGCTTTTGTTCTTCATCATGGATTCTTCCGGACCTCTAAGACCTCGGGGAGATCAACGAGGGTGGGTAATCGTCGAGATTTTTCCCATTCTCCAAGACACCGGTCGGCTAATAATTGAAATAAGTGAACAATGGCGATGGCTCCGTGATAGTCACCTTTGTCGGTGATATCCCGCTTTGCTTTCGACTTGCCAACCGCTTCATTTCATTGGCGTCCAAACGATTTTCTTTTTTCTCGCTCGCCGGCCTATAGACGATTTACCACTGAAAAGATCTCAGTGCTCCAGCTATGCGATTTGTCTGGAAAAACCTTTGAATTTTGAATTTGAATAAGGGTCTCCTTTTAAATAAAAAGGGGTCTTGGTAACTAAACTAAACTATAAGGCGTAATAGTCCCAACCTATCATTTCCCAAGGAAAAAAACGAGTTGTCCAGCTTTCACGAGTTGCCCCCGGCCAAGGAAGGCCTCCGGGCTCGTTTCAAGAAGGGTTGCATGACTACCGCTAAAGAGATAGATCTTACTGCCAACCTTGACTCTGCTACATCTTCTATTACCGCCCCGTGGTGTGGTTCCTATTCAAAGCATCGAGCAGCTGAGCCTATGATCTTTCTAACAGCTTGCATTCTCTCGCTGCCTAAAAACCGGCAGGCTAACCACCGATATCGTACATACTATATGAAATCTCAAATATAGGAGTGAATGTCATAAGAAAAAGGAGGGAAAGAAAGAGAGGACAGGATCGTTACACCATAATCGCCGAGCTCTTTTATGCTATAGTTCAGTTCTATATTTAGACTCGCTACAGGAACGTAGGAACGAAAAAGATACCAACCATAGAAGAGGAACGTAGTAGCGTCACTCGACCATAGTACATGGAATGAACACTTTTTTTATTAAAAAAACTGGTTTGTTCTAGGTATTTCGTTGCTTTCAAGTATTACGCTCGTTAGCATATCTACTATTAGAAAGCATCATAAGAGTGACGGAGAGAGGCTAAGCTACGGAAAGAAGGAGACTCGCAGGTTAAAAAGAAAGTCCGAACTTGCTTTATGGGGACAGGCTTGACTCGCTTGCTCGGGCCTTAGATAAAAAAACTTCTACTCTAAAAACAATTTTTCATAGAAACTAAAACCTGACAATACTAAATAAAAAAAGGAATACTGCTTAATCGCTTGCTGTCCCTAACTTGAATAACATTGATAACTAGCTTCTGAACCGGACGTAGATAACTCACTTCTGAAAGAAAGGAAAGGGAAAAGGACTAATACCTAACAGGTAAAACAACTTAACTGTCCCTCGCCTAACTCAATGGCTTGCTCCCGCACGAGAAGGGAAATGACTAGATGATAGGGGCAAGAGAAGCAGGGTCCCGAAGGAGCTCGAGATCACTGACTATGGAAACTCATGAACTAAAGATGCCACGGATCAATATGTTTTTTGACAAGATCCCTCGCATGCATATCCCACAAGTGCAACGGGTTTGCTCAAGTAATAATCCCACCGAGTGAGTATCGTATCCACAGTGGAGTAGGGAATAAAAACACTTAATTCATTTCTTAGCTACGTGAAAATGAATAGTGATATGTGTGACAATGATTCAATTCTCAAAAAGTAAAAACAACAAGTAAGAGAGCACAAGTAAAGGAGATGGTAAGGCAATCGATAAAGATGGGTACCTGCGATCATTGTCTCACCTAGGATAATCATTTCAGTGAAAGAACCCTATTATGCTTCCTAATCAGGCAAGTGAGTCGTGGAAATCCTTAATTACATAGTCCCAAATCTAAGGTCAACTATGCCTAACTCTATACATGTCCCAGAGGAGAGATTGAATAACCTCTCAACCTCGCACTCGCATAGAATTGAAATAAGTTCTATGGATTCCAAGTGATAAATCTCTTCCTAATTGTAGGCCTAACCCTTTTGGTCCGTGGAAGGTACCCAACCACAATTAAGCCCTAGATACTAAGATCACTTCGCTTCACTCCGCTACATCAGCAACTAAGCCCCAAATAAAGGCTCATCCTCAGGACCATCTCACTCTATTGTGGTCGCAAAGAACCTCGAGGAACTGAGGTAGAATCTAACACATCGGAGGGGAAAGGGGACGCCCTGCACTCTCGACTCACCCTCTCAACCCTCTCCAACCTAGCTTTGTCTAACACTCATGGTGTGTCACTCACCACAAGGTTACCAACAAGAACTCTCAACCCTAGTGTCACTCTAGGGAGTATCTCACACAATCAAGAATTCAAAGTTGGAACTCACAATAAACATTAATTAATTGAAAGCATAATCAAGAGATTCAGAAGAAAATGAATACATCCTAGGGTTCACAAATACCCAATTACCCCACTAAGGGTTTAGCCTCCATGGAGCTAAGTACAATCAAAGAAATAGAATGTAAAAAGCAATGAATCCAGAGAAAACCCCCGATAGTCGTGTCGATGGTCTTGTGGAAAGTCCTCTAATCACATCCAAAGATCCCCTTGTCGCATAGGATACGCCGACGTAAGCTCTACTCACCTTCTTCCAAAGAGACGACGCTCGGGTCGTGAGCCATAGAAACCTCTCCACACCAGCCAATACCTCTCAAAACCCCAGCCGGAAACTCTCTCTCTCGTCGGAAAAGTATGACAAAAGAATACTAAAATCGAGGCTGAACTCTGGGCTTTTTAACAGGGGTTGAATCGGGATCCGCCAGCCAGCTCTGGATCAGTACGGGCATGTGGCACGCACACCGATGTGGACTCTCCGCTCGCTGCTCGAGAATATGCATGGCGGGACCAAGAGAGGCAAGCCTTAACCAGTCGGGCCATATCTCCGCTATGCAGCCTTCCCTCAGATCAAATAAGGCCATATGCTTGACGCAACTACAATCGGAAAGTGTCCAACAAGCAAGAGTTCCGTGCGCTCACCAACAGCTGCCATCTATCACTAGCTGACCTTCGCACTAGCTTATAGTTAGACTTGGACCCTCGAATCCAGCTTAACCTGCACCCCAAAGAATAGACTTGATCACCGCATCAGGAATAATGCTTCA
>NW_024086821.1:0-55882 GCF_009730915.1 Dioscorea cayenensis subsp. rotundata
TATATATATTCAAAATAACGGTTTTTAAACCGTTTAAGAAAATATTTTTAAAATTTTCAAGAATAAATCGTTATATGGTAGGTTTTTTATATGGCAACTTTTAAATATAACTTTCTAAAAAAATCCTGAAAATTAAAAAGTAATTTGCAATAAAAAAAAATCACGCCACGGCATACATAATTTTTTCTCTCAAAATAACAATTTTCTAAATGTCTAAATATATCTTAAAAATTTTTAAATTTATATCTCAGATTGGATAAATCAATCTGGATATATTGTTACAATGCAACCAATTTTCCCTCCAAAATTGTAATTTTGGTGGGAAAATTAAATATTAAAAAAATATTATAAAAAGAAGATCATCAATCCCTCTTCTTCATCATCACTTTCTTCTTTTGCTCAAGAACCATGAACCAAGAACTTGTACATTCTATTTTTAACGTTCCTCTTCTCTTTTTTTTTTCTTTTAACTTCTAATTTCTTATTCTAGTTATCATGTAATAATATTATTAATGTTGTTGATTGAAAAGGTTGTTCTGACCCTTTATTTGCAAAAGTTTTTTTCTCTTTTTTTGAAATTATAGACAACTTATGAGTTGGATCCTTTATTCAACGGCTGAATAAAATAAAATAGTTGGTTTTCATATTACCCTTTTGGTTTGATGATATTTTATACAATCTGATTCCAAGGGCTAACTGAGTTGAATTTTATCCTTCTTGAATTAATTGTATTGGTTCTTTTTTTCTAATTTCTACATAACCTGTTCTTGTAGTAATTTTTAAAGAATGGTTTTGTGATTTTTGAACTTCTTTGCACCTCCTTTTTTACTTTCCTATGTTCTTAAAATAAAAAAAAATAAAAAATTTAATCTCCAACAAAATATTTCAATAGAAATAAATTTTTTTTAAAATTTTTTTTTAAAGTTTCATGTATTGTGATTTTATCGGATTTAATGGGGGACATTTTTAAAATATTTTTATTTTAATTTTAAAAAAATTAATTTTTAATTTTTATTAATAAGAATAATTTTTAAAAATATTCGTCATGTCATATATATATATATATATATTCAAAATAACGGTTTTTAAAATATTTAAAAAAATATTTTTAAAATTTTCAAGAATAAATCGTTATATGGTAGGTTTTTTATAGGTATAATTGCCATATAAGTCCCTGTAATTGTGTATTTTCTTCCTTTTTAGTCCTTGTAATACTTTTAGGAATATTTAAGTTCTCATATTTGATTGAATTGGGACTTTCGAGTCCGAGGCGTAGATGGCGTTATCTTCGCCGTTTCTTTTAAGCTGGCATGGTTTTAAATATTTGTTGTTAGGTACAATTAAGTCCTTGTATTTGATCGAGTTTGGACTTTTTAGTCCCTCTATTTTGTAATAAAAAAGTCACATTTGCAGTTAGGTCCAATTAAGTCCTCATATTTGATCGATTTGGGACTTTTTAGTCCCCCAATTTCATAATAAAAAAAGTCACATCGTCGCAAAAGAAACGGCAAAGTTAACGCCATCTATGACGCGGACTAAAAAGTCTCAACTCGATCAAATATGAGGACTTAAATGTACCTAAAAGTATTACAAGGACTAAAAGGGCAGAAAGTACACAATTACAGGGACCTGTACGACAATTAAACCTTTTTTATATGGCAACTTTTAAATATAACTTTCTAAGAAAATCCTGAAAATTAAAAAGTAATTTGCAATAAAAAAAAAATCTCGCCACGGCATGCATAATTTTTTCTCTCAAAATAACAATTTTCTAAATGTCGAAATATATCTTAAAAATTTTTAAATTTATATCTCAGATTTGATAAATCAATCTGGATATATTGTTACAATGCAACCAATTTTCCCTCCAAAATTGTAATTTTGGTGGGAAAATTAAATATTAAAAAAATATTATAAAAATAAGATCATCAATCCCTCTTCTTTTTCATCACTTTCTTCTTTTGCTCAAGAACCATGAACCAAGAACTTGTACATTCTATGTTTAACGTTCCTCTTCTCTTTTTTTTGCTTTTAAATTCTAATTTCTTATTCTAGTTATCATGTAATAATATTATTAATGTTGTTGATTGAAAAGGTTGTTCTGACCCTTTATTTGCAAAAGTTTTTTTTTTCTCTTTTTTTGAAATTATAGACAAGTTATGAGTTGGATCCTTTATTCAACGGCTGAATAAAATAAAATAGTTGGTTTTCATATTACCCTTTTGGTTTGATGATATTTTATACAATCTGATTCCAAGGGCTAACTGAGTTGAATTTTATCCTTCTTGAATTAATTGTATTGGTTCTTTTTTTCTAATTTCTATATAACCTGTTCTTGTAGTAATTTTTAAAGAATGGTTTTGTGATTTTTGAACTTCTTTGCACCTCCTTTTTTACTTTCCTATGTTCTTAAAATAAAAAAAAATAAAAAATTTAATCTCCAACAAAATATTTCAATAGAAATAAATTTTTTTTAAAATTTTTTTTTAAAGTTTCATGTTTTGTGATTTTATCGGATTTAATGGGGAAAATTTTTAAAATATTTTTATTTTAATTTTAAAAAAATTAATTTTTAATTTTTATTAATAAGAATCATTTTTAAAAATATTCATCATGTCATATATATATATATATACAAAATAACGGTTTTTAAAATGTTTAAAAATATTTTTAAAAATTTCAAGAATATATCGTTACATGGTTGGTTTTTTATATGTCAACTTTTAAATATAACTTTCTAAAAAAATTCTGAAAATTAAAAAGTAATTTGCAATATCACGCCACGGCATACATAATTTTTCTCTCAAAATAACAATTTTGTAAATGTCTAAATATATTTTAAAAAATTTTAAATTTATATCTTAGATTGGATAAATTAATCTGGATATATTGTTACAATGCAACCAATTTTCCCTCCAAAATTGTAATTTTGGTGGGAAAATTAAATATTAAAAAAAGTATTATAAAAAGAAGATCATCAATCCCTCTTCTTCTCCTTCATTTTCTTCTTTTGCTCAAGAATCATGAACCAAGAACCGGTTCATTCTATTTTTAACTTTCCTCTTTTCTCTTTTTTTCTTTTAACTTCTAATTTCTTATTCTAATTATCATGTAATAATATTATTAATGTTGTTGATTAAAAAGGTTATTCTAACCCTTTACTTGCAAAAGTTTTTTTTTCTTTTTCTGAAATTATAGACAAGTTATGAGTTGGATCCTTTATTCAAGGGCTGAATAAACTAAAATTGTTGGTTTTCATAGTACCCTTTTGGTTTGATGATACTTTATACAATCTGATTCAATGGGCTAATTGAGTTGAATTTTTTCCTTCTTGAATTAATTTGATTAATATCATTACTTTTTTTTCCTCACAACTTCATATTCATTAATATGTTTATATGCGGAAAATATAATCTGATTGTTTCTCTGAAAAGAAAAATCTATATGCATTAATAGAGCATTGGATAGCTTTTTGGTTGTTTAATTTATGAAATAAATACATGAACTACATGAATTATATGCTTTGCAAGGCATTGGAAACTCACAACTTGACTTACATTTGTTCACCAGAAGTAATTTGGTTCAAACGATCGGTAATTGCTCATTTTAGTGTTGATGTTTCTGATTGTAGCCTCTATTGTTGTTGACAATCAGGAAAAAGGGTACTATTGCCAAAGCTGGTATGGATGTTATGACACCGAGAGGCTTGAAAAATCCTGGAAAACTTAGCCTCGTCAATTCAACGTTGCAAGCTCTACTTTCCTGCACACCGTTTGTTCAGGTGGTGTGTGAGCTCGAAAAATGCCATATTAAGAGGGTACTTTGATTTGCTAATCGTTCTCTCAAATTGAGTTTGCATAGCTCTAACAATGTTATAGTTCTGACTTTAGTTTTTTTGCCAATGATCAACAAATTATTTGATTGTGTTTGAAGGATGAGCATCCAGCGTTACATGCATTTTTCCGACTTGATCGCAAAGTTTGACATCCCATTTTATCGAAGCAATGGGAGGCGAGGGAACCAATCGGTCCGAGCATCATCTTTAAGGGTATCATCGGGAAATACATTGCTTGATTTGCCCCTAACGTCCATCGATGGAAGGAAAACACATAGATGCCGAGAATTTTTTTGGCCTTTATGATCAATGAAATGCATGAAGAGTTCTTTGAATGTTGAGAGGCTCTTCTTACATTCAAGACAATTGGGAAAGCGATCCAAAAGAAACAATAAATCACACGCTATATGGAAGAAGAAATCATGCCATCGAGTTAAGTGATATATTCTGGGGACAACGAAGGACTATCGTCGAACCAAATGGTATGTTTTTTTACCGCTATTCATAAACTTTGTTTATGATTTGTTGTTTGTTTTAGTTTTCTTGTGTGATACTTTTCAATGCAAATATGATCATAAGCTTTCCCTTTCATGTTTGATTTATTGACTATAGGAGTTGGTTTGATTCATTGCAACATCATGTGATTGGTGTTTGTTGATATTAATTGATGCTGCTCGCAGCATTGCGAAGAAAACATCCAATTTGAAAAGAATGAATTTGTTACAATGCGATAATTGATTCATTGCTAATTCAGAGATTCCGATCAGATAGGGTTTCTTTGATAAGTAACTTTGAACATGCCACACGATTCTGAAAATGCAGATCCCTTTTTGGAGATTGTCCAGCCGTTCCTTGTGCTCCACCTTAACATCACTTCCAGCAGTGTGCACACCATTGAGGACTCGCTGAGATTACATTTTGGAATTAAAAACAATGAAGGATACAGATCGTCTGAGGTAGGCGTCTCTTAAAAACTTTGCATATGAGTTCTGATTTAATGATGTTTGTGCTTAAAATTAATGCACGATATGCAGGACTATGAGGACAAAAACAGCGCCGGCAAATCAACGAAGATTGAAAAGCTTCCTAGGATTTTAATATTGCATCTTATGCGTTTCAGCTTTGAGAATTCTGGTTCTGGATTTGTTAAGTTTGATAAACCAGTTAAATTCCCGTCGGATTTGGAGATCGAAAATGATCTTCTCGCCAGCCCCGCACAGCATCAAGTAAGCAAGCAGATATTTTTCTTTATCTAAATACAGATTACGATGACTTTAATAGGACACAATTAACTTAGTCTATGATTTTTTATGCAGAGAATCTTGTATGAACTGGTGGGAAGTGTCACCCACCATGGAAGTAAATCCTCCATAGGGCATTACACAGCCGACATCAAATACCCCGATGGCCCATGGATGAGCTGCGATGATGAGAGGTCGCACCTGTTAGCTCGAGCGATGTTTTCCACGATCAGGCTTATATTCTTCTGTATGAGCGATTATGTTGTTGTGATTGCGCTTGTCAGGGCCAAATATAGCATTAATAGGGAGTCTCTTAGTCTAGGAAAATGACATTTGTCGATTTTAATTTCTTTCTTGAGTTAATCATTGGTTTTACTTTGTTTTTGGCTCCTTCAAACACTCTTAGAGCGTGCGGTCTTTACTATGTAGCGATTTGGATGCTTGGAGGAAGTTTTTGTGAATAGTGACTTAGTTTGACCATGTGTGTGAAAGCTAGTGTTTAAAGGGAGGAAAGAGCTACCACCCTTATAGTGTGAAAGCCGCTCTAAGGTAAATAGACACTATGCTTGAGGATTGTGTGGTTGATGATTTACTTGGAGTGAGGGCTACCTCAAGGGAGTGTGAAAGCTACTGTTCTTAGAGCGGAAATAGCTACCACCCTTATTGTGTGAAAGCCGCTCTTGTGATCAGATAGTGTTTATGATGATTAAGTTGAGAAAAGGCTACCTCAGGGGATGTGTGAAAGCTACTGTTCGATGGGCAGAAAGAGCTACCTTTTTTGATGTGTGAAAACTACTCTTGAGTGATTCGATAGTATGCAGCGTCAATGTGTAGTTGTTAATTTTTCTGGGAGAAAGGGCTACCTTAGGGGATGTGTGAAAGCTACCGACCTCATTGTGAAAGCTACCTCATTGTCTAATAAGTTTTTTGTTTGCATAACTTAATCCGAGTCGAAGAAAAATGAAGTGGGAAGGACTGAACGCGTATACATGGGAGGAACCATAAATACGAGTGAAACTTATTCTTTTATTGGGATTGAATATTTTAGTTGACATTTTGGAAATTTTCTTGGACTATTGAGACTCCCAATTAATTTTTTGAGGCCCGTTAAAAAAAGGTATAAATATCAAAATAGTCCCTCTATTTTACGTTTTCCGCCCTTTTAGTCTCTCTAATATAAAATCCGTCATTTTGGTCCTCTTATTTGCATATTTCTATTTTTTTGCTCTCTCTAATTAACGGATCTGCCCTTTTAGTCATTGTATTTACACATTTTTATCTTTTTTGGTCCCTCCAATTCATCAGCTGGAATGACCAAAAGGGTAGATCCGTCAATTAGAGGGACCAAAAAGACAGAAATGTGAAAATACGAGGACTAAAAAGAAGGATTTTATATTAGATGGACTAAAAGGACGGAAAACGCAAAATAGAGGGACCATTTTGATATTTTGACCTTAAAAAAATAAGCATGAACTCTGAAAGAAAAGTCAAGGAGGTGAAGGTATGTAAATATTCTCCTTGTTACAATTCTTTATTTATTTTTTCTGCATGTTATTTAGTGGCAGAGGAATTTATTTTGGTTTGCTTTTAGTTCTGTCAGTTTTCTTTGATGCAGGAATTTATATCTGCTGTAACTTTAATGTTTTGATATCTTTGATGTAGTGAACCAGGAAGAATAGGATGCCATTGAAGAGCTGCTGACTTACAAGGATTGCTGGAAGAGGAAATGTTGATTGGCTGCATATTTTGAAAACTTCACTGATTTCTTTCTCAAACACTTGTAAATTCTGAGAATACAAGAAACATATGCTGGAAAATTTATTTGTAAAAAAGGCTTGTAATGATATTCATCTTGCTTTATGGACTATGAATGCTATATATATAAATATATTCTTCAAATTGTTTTTAATGGATGTGGAGGGAGATGAGAGTCCTTTTATGTGTTTAAATTTTGGTGTTGTTCACTGCACTCAAACAATGCTTCTTTTACTGTTTATGCTCAATGTGAAGAATAAAAAATTTATATCTTTTATTAGTCCTTTGGATTTGTAAATTGTAATGAAATGATTGTGATCAATTATTATTAATCTCCACCGTTCATTTAGCACCCCACAATCCCAAGTTCCCAACCAATCTCTCTATAAAAAAGGCAGGCAGAGAGCAAGAGAGCACAATTCAATTTTACATTCATGGGTTCTGAAGTTGTGTTTTTTATTAGTGGCTGGATGTGTTTTTTTATTTGGGATTTATTTGGGGATTTATTGAGTTAATGTGTGCTAGTGATGTGCATGATCATGTGTTGTTGTGAGGAGATGAGGGGCTCGGAGTGGGTTTGAGTTGTGGGTTATGAAGTTCTGTGGATTTGACTTGTTTTTTTTTTATATTATTTTTATTATTATTTGGGGATGGGGATTTAATTTGAGGATTTATTTGGAGTGGGTTTGAGTTGTTCAGAAGCTCATTGGATTTGAGTTATTATTATTATTATTATTATTATTATTATTATTTGGGGATGGGATTTATTTGGGGATTTATTTGGGTTAGAGACAAGTGATGTGTGAGGCTGGAGAGGACCACCGATGTCCGTGAGGTGCTCGGGAGAGGACTGCGAGTGGGTGATGCTCGTGAGGTGCTCGGTGGCGAGCAGGGACGGAACTAAGGGGGGGCTAGCAGGGGCTTCAGCCCCCCCTCAGCCATCGGCGGTCTTCTTTGGTGGCCGGAAGACCCAAAAACCAGCCCCCCCTTGGAGGCCGGCCAGCCCCCCTTGGTGGCCGAGCAGCGAGCAAAGTGAGCAACCCAACTGCGGCTCCTCGAGCTCGGCGTTTCGCCGGCGGCAACCAGCAGCCCCTTCTCCCGGTAGCGGCGGTTAGCATAGGATGAAGTTGAAGGCTGAAGACTGAAGTTGAAGTCTTGGATGAGGTCCTGAGGATGAAGATGAATGATGAATTGATGATGGCTTGATTGGCTTCATTGGCTTGAGCTTTGTCATTGATTTGAGTGGCTTGGCATGTGATGTGGGCCCATAACTTAATTATAACTGGCCCCATTTATCAACTTTACTACTTCAGTTTTCAAATTTTTCATTAATTTTTTTAAGACTTTAAAGCAAAAAGCCTTGTTGTGGTTGTGGCCTTGTGGGCCGGCCGGCCAGCCCATGGGCTATAAGTTATCATTATCAAAACACTGAAATAGCTCCTTGATATTATGTTTCCTGATTTCAAAATCCTGAACATTGGTTGCTTGGAGTCTAACTATCTTAGAGTCTTGGAGATAATAGTGAGTATGTTACATTAGTATTATTTTTATTATTGCCATGAGAATGAATGTATTACTCCTTGAAATATGAATGAATGTATAAAATTCATAGGTGAAAAAATAGAACATGAATGTTAAACTTCACTTTTATAAATATGCCCACAATGTGTTTGATTAAATGCCTCAATGAGTTAAAATGTTGAGAATATCAAATATTAATATATATCATAATGTATATATGTATAATTAAATAATGTTTAGTGTTAAAGGATTAAACCTATATAGCAAAATGTAAAACAAGATAGACTTCAATAAGACTAGTTATACCAATTACCAAAGGTTTTATATTCATTGACACATAACAAAATGGATTCAATAACATAATAAAATTGGTTTTATAAGACATATTCAATCATTTAGATGCATGAATGTTAGCATTACCATGTTCAAACAATTTTGTGTTTGATTCTTCTAATGATGTTAGTTGTGTCATGATTAACTTTTTTGCTTGTTATTTTTTTATAGTCTATAATTAAAGTTTTTTTACTTATTTTTTTATAGATCATGGACAAATTTTTGATCAAACGACCAAGGAGTGAAGAGTCATCAAATACTCCTAAAGTACCATTGGATTCTAAATCAAGCGAGGAGAACATTAATACAAATTTTAATTTCAACGACATTGTTAGTGACCCCGGATTACGAAAATCAATTGAAGACTTTGATATTGGGATTAGAGATCAAGTTAGAAGAGAGTATTTGACTAGAGGCCCATGTCAACCAATTGGCCACAATTTTCCACAAAAAGATTATGGCAAACAAAAGAGAAGTTTTCAAGATGCTTGGTTTAAACAACATCCATGGTTGGAGTATAGTATGACAAAAGATGCGACATTTTGTTTTTGGTGTTATCTTTTCAAGACAAGTAGAGGAAGCCGAATGGGAGAAGATGCATTCACCAAAATGGGATTCAATAATTGGAAAAAAGCATTGGAAAAATTCGTAGAACATATTGGTGCCGTAAATAGTATGCATAATGATGCAAGAGTAAAATTTCAAGGGTTCCAAAGTCAAAGACAAAGTGTATCACACTTGTTGGCTACACATTCACATGAGATGGAGGTTGCATATCATATTCGTTTGACGGCAATTTTAGATGTGACTCGTTTTCTCTTGAAGCAAGGTTTACCTTTCCGTGGAAATGATGAGTCTTCAAATTCACTAAACAAAGGCAATTTTCTTGAGTTGCTTGATTGGTATAGCCTACGAAATGAAGAAGTTTGGAAGACAGTCAATCAAAATGCCCCTGGAAACAATCAATTGACTTCCCCAAAAATTCAAAAGGAGTTGGCAAATGCTTGTGCAACGGAGATTACACGTGTTATTGTTGATGATATTGGGGATAATTATTTTTCTCTTATGGTTGATGAAGCTCGAGATGCTTCAATAAAAGCAACAAATGGGAGTTGTTTTTACGATATGTGAATAAGAATGGACATGTGATAGAGCGATTCCTTGCATTGGTTCATGTGCCTGATACCTCTGCGATTTCTTTAAAGAATGCCATTGATTGTTTATTTGCTAAACACAAGTTGTCTCTTTCGAGGTTAAGAGGGCAAGGATATGATGAGGCTTGAAATATGCGAGGTGAATTCAATGGTTTGAAAGCACTTATTTTAAAAGAAAATCCATATGCAAGATATGTACATTGTTTTTCTCACCAACTACAATTAGTGGTTGTTGCGGTTGCTAAAGAGAATCGAATTGTGAGTGATTTTTTCCAATATGTTAATATGATTGTTAATGCCACCGGAGCGTCATGTAAAAGGAGAGATCAACTTCGGCAACATCATCATGATAGATTGGTTGAGCAATTGGAGAAGGTGGAGATAGTCAGTGGTAAAGGAAAAAATCAAGAATCCAGTTTAGCACGACCCGGGGATACTCGTTGGGGATCGCATTACACTACAATTCTCCGGCTAATTTCTATGTGGACCTCAATTTTAGAGGTACTCCAAAATGTCCATGATGATGGGGCTTCTAGTAATAATAGAGGCATAGTGGCAAGTTTGATTGATAAAATGGAGAATTACCAGTTTGTATTTGTGATGTACTTGATGAGACGTTTATTGGGGATGACAAATGAGTTGTCACTTGCATTACAACAAAAAGACCAAAATATTGTTCAAGCCATGCGATTGATTGAAGCGGTGAAAGCTCGTCTTCAACATTTTAGGGAGACAGGATGGGAGGAGTTTTTGGGAGAAGTTACCTCTTTTTGTAAGGGTAACTCAATTGATGTGCCTAATATGGAGGATAATATGCCAATTCGTGGTCGTTCTAGGCGGGAAGGACAATTCATTACTCATTTTCACCATTATCGTGTAGAGATTTTTTGTGAGGTAATTATTTTTTGTATTTATTATAGTTTTATAAATCTCATTAATTTATTATTTTTTTATTAATATTCTCTCTATTTTATCATTATTTCAATATTAGGTTATTGATTTGATTTCTCAAGAAAATGTTCAACCGCTTTCCTGAAGCTAGCACGGAGTTACTCCTTTTGGTATCATGCCTTGATCCTAGGGACTCATTTTCTAAATTCAACATCCATAAGCTACTCCGTCTTGCAGAGTTGTACCCTGAAGACTTCTCAGGGACTGAACGTATGATGCTTGAGGATCAACTTGCTACTTTCATTTATGATGTGCGATATGATGATGATTTTGCAAATATCGGGGACTTGGGAGGTTTTGCTATAAAGATGGTTGATACCGGCAAATGTACTATTTTTCCCCTCGTTTATCGTCTTATTGAGCTGGCATTGGTTTTTGCCGATTCTGACGACTAGTGTTGAGAGGGCATTTTTCGGCGATGAATATTGTGAAATCTGACTTGCGCAACAAAATGGGAGGCAGTGGATGAATGATAGCATGATTGTTTATATTGAGAAAGAGGTTTTTGCAACTATTGACAATGAGGCAATCCTACAATGTTTTCAAAAAATGCAAACTCGCCGTATTCAGTTACCTCCTTTAAGTAGCATGCGTCGCACAGATGGCAGTTCTAGCTCGAGTGTGCATAGATAAACGTTTTATGCTTTTTTTGTAATTGTTTTAATTAAATGTCACAATATCACACTATTTTGTATCGAATACAATTGTTATGTTGATTGAAATATATTTTTTGACACTTTGTCCTCAGCCCCCCCCATCTTTAAGTCCTGGTTCCGTCCCTGTCGGTGAGGAATGCAGTGTGGGTGATGTCCGTGAGGTCCACCGTGGTTAAGACCGAGACGATGATCATCGAGTGGGCGGGGGTTGGAGCCTTGTGTGAGTGTTGGTGATGATCAATTAGTTCTTTTGTGAAGGTGATCAAAGTCTTTGAGTTTCCATGGTTTGTAGGTTTTCTTTTCCATTATTTGTTCCTTGGATTTTTGGGATTTATTGAGTTAATGTGTTAGTGATGCGGATGATGATGATGTGTTGGATGAGTGTTTGGATGAAAAGTGACATGTTGTGGAGGGGATGAGTGTTTGGATGAAAAGTGAAAAGACGGCCATGGAAAGTTTGGATGAAAAGTGAGGTTTGTGTTGTGTGGGAGGTGTTCAGGGAGTTGTAAAGTGTTTGTGGAGGATGATGATGATGGTGGTGGTGGTGGTGGATATGGATATGGATATGGATATGGATATGGAGGTGGGTTTTGGTGTAATGAGAATGGGCTTGTTAGGTGTTCTCTTTGTTGTTGAATTTTCTGTTTAGATCTCATCATTAATTTGAAACATAAATTAAATAAGATATATATATATATATAATACTTCCTCTGTAGATGGACATTTGTAGAATTTCTGCAGAACAGATGAGAAGTATAAAAGAGAGAATTGACATTTGTAGAATTTTTTGTAGAAAAGATGAAAAGTGAAAAAAAGAGAACAGGTGGGATTGGGATTTTGATGAGTGGTTAGATGTTGATCTAATGATCTCTAAGGAGGCTTATATATATATATATATATATAGTTTATTTGGATTCTAAAGAGGTTCTTTGGATCTGTTGTATGAAATGGCAATGGAGAAAGTCATGGATGGTGTTGGACTATTTTGTAAGGATTTATGAATTAGTTTACATCTCTTATTTGGTTTGATTAATAGTCATTTTTGCTCTAGTGTGCTTAATTGGTTAATAGTCTCTAGGTTGGTGCTGTATTTGGGTCAATATCTATGATTTGAACTATCGCCTTTGCTTCTTTGTAGGGTGTTTCTTTGGGGATGATCTAAAGATGGAAGGGATTCCTGTACTACTATGAACTTAATATAAAATGATGTGTTTATTTTGTCTGTTGGTGCATTTGAAATTTTTCTGATTTGTAACTTGTTTTGCTGTGTCATGTCGGTAGGTCATGTGGGTTGCAGACAAGTGAGTTGTCTAGTGCAACAGTAAAACATCTCTATTGACATCTTTGTTGGTGAAAATTTTGTTTGCTTTATAAACTTGTTTGCCTCAATTAGGAAGAGTGGTAATCAATGGGAAATCATTACTCACCCTGGGAATGTTATTTGAAGGATCTTCTTATAGGGAAGAATCTGAAGGAAACTGTTTGTGTTCTGTGAGAGTATGGAGTTCCTTATCTCTTGAAGTGGATTTCATATTGTCAGAAATATATTTTTACTGCAAGCGACTGGTATGTTGTCTTTTTGGTGTTGTTTTTGAACTTCAGGTTTATAGTAAGCATGTGGCAGAAAGTTGTCTTGTAGAACTTTTCTCTGTGAGTGTCTGCAAAAGGGGTTTTCTATGACTACCCTAAATCTGCTCTCACCACACTTGCTGTCTTTTTTATTTTGATACATTTGCTGTTGTTTTCTATGCTGTTGCTTCAGGAATGATTTAGATGGAATGATGGTCAGACTGCTGCAAAGTGCACCAATCGTTGGGTAATTAATCTGGATTTATTGGCAATATGGTATTTTTTCAGTTGATGATGATTTGAGCAGTATCTTTATTTTTTATTTTTTGTTTTTTAATTTTTTTATCATAGCCTTTAGTTTATCCTTTATATTTTTTCATTCCTAAATTCTAGTGGAGATGGTATGAAGTAGGTGTTCCCTTTTGGTCAATATGGGAGCCCTGTTCATATGTGATGGAATTTGAGCGTGAGGGTCAGGCGCATGACAGTAGTTATGTCTACTAATCTATGCTTGTTGTCTTTTCTAGTTGATTTCTACTCTGAATTGAGTGAGATAACTTGGGCTTCTTTTTTTTTTCTTCTTTTTTGCTGCTGTGTGCTTTCTGTGGGACTTACAGAATCATGCAGATACAAAGAGATGGACTTTCTTTTATGCCCGTAGAAGGTCAAAGTTCAGTAGTGTTTTTTTATTGAACTAATAGCCTGTAGGTCTATTGTTGTCTTTTTAGTTATTGTGTTTTGTTTGATCCTTATTTATGTAACCACAGGTCTAACTGAATAATTGTTGTAACAAGGTGGTGTTTCTGGTTCATAACACAAGGCTTCAGTATTTCTAGTTGACAAAGTAACCCATCACATCTCAAACCAGTTTTTCTAGTTGATATTTATGTTGTTTGTTCTATCTAAAATGTGATTCTATTGATATTTAGGCATTGAATCTGGGACTCTGCCTCCTCTGAATGTCAAGGTAGTGATAATCAATTTAGTCTTAAAAGAGTCTAACTATATCCTTCATCCGTTTATGTACACCTTCAAAACATCATTCACCTCTTCTAGTGTGATAATGATGTTATTGTTTCAGGGATATTTGATTGGCAACCCAGGAACCGGAGAAGCAATCTATCTGAATTCTCTCATCCCATATGCTCATAATATGGGAATAATTTCTGATGAGTTATCTGAGGTGATGCATTTCTCTTTTTACATTAAAATCTAGTTCTAGTGTTAAGGTCATGAAGTTCTATGCTAATTAGCTTTGCTCTGGTATATATGTCAATTGTCAACGGTATATATAAAAGATTTGATGAAGGGAAAAACATTATATCTTGCATCAAACTATTTTTAATTTTGCAGTCCACCATTATTTCTTGTGAAGGAGAGGATTATGAATGTCCTATCAATACTCTGTGTGCTGAGAAGCTTCGAATTGTGAATAAGGTTCTGTTATTCATACTTCACTAAATACGCTATACATAATTCCACATGAAAGCTTGAAGTTGTCACCTCTTGACCTTGCAGTTCATTAATGAAATTCATGGCCGCATATTTTGGAGCCAAAATTTCCACGAACATCTCGGAACCCAAGGAACTTGGCCGGAGAAAGGAGATTTCTCAAGGATGACCATGAAGAGCTTATCGCCCCACCATCTGCTCCCCCTCTTAAATGCAGAGTGAGTTTCCATGCTCTTGAGATCTTTCATGCTTTAACATCTACTTAATTATTGAAATTTTAGTGTTTTAGAGAATTCTCTGTGTTGTGTGAGAACAGATATTCTCTTGTAAAGAAACTAACTGATCATAATTCTGATTTCAGTCTTATGCTTACTATTTGTCCTATATTTGGGCAAACACCGATGCCGTGAGAGATGCTCTTCACATCGGGAAGGTACATTCAGGAAATCTGATATGTGTATCATTTCTGATATATGTTGCTCACTTGTCATTTATATTAAGCAGGGGACTGTGCCAGAATGGATCAGATGCAATGATTATTTGCAGTATACCTATGATCTTCCAAGCAGTGTAAAATACCAGCATAAGCTCACAAGCCAAGGTTATCGAGCTCTTGTTTACAGGTGAAGCTAGAGCTTGTAGTGAACCCATTACGTGTTTCTTTTTGATGAATCTTCATACTGCAATTACTAACACCATGTATTCTGATTAATAAAAGTGGTGACCATGATCTGTTGGTACCGCATATTGGAACCCAGACATGGATAAGATCTTTGAACTACTCCATTATCGATGACTGGGAGATCTTGGTTTTCCTGCGGGCAAGTTGCAGGGTGAGTTCGATAGGAATTAATAAGACTAGTAATAGTTTTATTGATCATGCACGTATCTGCATTTGTAGACTGATGTTGTTTGGATTAAAATTCTTCAGATTTCAATCTTACATTTGCTTCTATAAAGGTATGACATACAATAAAATTTTGACAATAAGAACTTTGGAGTAGTAAAAAAGGAAAAACAAAATAGATGCTAATGCAGAGGTGGTTGTTTGTATTTATTTATGCAGGGTGCTGGTCATGCAGGTCCAGAGTACAAACCAAGGGAGAGCCTGGATATGATTAAAAGATGGCTTTCATATCAACAATGCTAATCACTTACTTGCCATCTCCAAGGATCAAACTTCTGAGGATTCTCATAAACAGTAGGATCCAAATGCGCGGCAGCAAAGACCAGGATCACACTCTAGCCCTTGGGTATGTTGTATCATTCACAATTTATTTGAAATTAACTAAGCATAAAAAGAGTTGCAATTGATAATTGGTATTGTTCATACTGACAAATGTTTTTACGTTTAAGTGACAGCCTTCCTGTGCACAAACTTGATGATTTTCCCCATGCTTCTACATGTTATCACTCTTTATTAGTTAAGAAAAGAAAAACTATTCTTCATCAAAATACTCAATACAGTCTCTATGGTTTACTTCATCAATATTCTCTGCTGAAAATTTCCATATTCTATACATTCAATGGATTGATTTTGGATAGCTTGTGTGCAAACTAAAAAAAAAGGGTACTTGGTCTCTTTAATTTACAAATTTTCAATGACCTTTTGCTTGTCATTTTTCAGGTGGACATAAATAACCCCATCTTTGGCTCTTTGGTGTGCTGGCCATTAATACCACCTAAGAACAACATAAACATTGGGCTGCTTCTCATCGAAGTTTTTCATACATTGACATTGGACATTTTTGGGAACCGTAAGTGATTATGTTGCACACCATGTAAAATGACTCATTCTCATTGTGAAGCCACTTAAAGAAGGCCATTAATTAAAGATGAGAATGTGTAGCCTGTGTTGTAAATTAATGAAGTCGTGATCATTATTTTTATTTATTTATTTATTTATTTTTAAATCACAATATGACATGCATTTCTTTTTGTCAAATTAAAAATATATAATAAAATTTTAAGCTAAAATGATATTGTATTTGGGGTAGTTATTACTTTGATCCTAAGAATTTTATTTTATTTTTATTCCTTTCTTGTAAGCAACTTTAAATATTTGCTATTATTTTCTTAAAAAAGGCACATTTTTAATTTTCAAATATTTAAAAAATTAATATTTTTTTAATTTCTTCATATAAACAAGTTTTATTTTATTAGCAACAAAGCATTATACGGTTTTGTTTTCTTTGTACTGTTTTCCTCTCTTTTTAATGCAATTGTGGTTTATCCACTTTATCAAAAAAAAAAAAAAAGTACTATACGCGGTTGGAAAGTAAGATTATCATGTTTGTTTAGCTAATAATCTTATATTATCAATTTTTTTCTAAAATACCCTAACGTAATATGCCAAATATATAAAAAGTTAAAAAGCTTTTGATGTAAAAATTTAAATTATTTAATAATAAATATTTGCTATTATTTTTTGAAAAGAAGCATTTTTAATTTTAAAATATTTAGTTTTTATTAATATTAATAATTAAAACTTAATTATTTAAATAAATATAATTTTGTCTCCAATTTAATATTGGAAAAAAATTACTATCAAATAGCTTTTTTTTCATCTCCAGCTAAATATTTCAAGATAAAGAATTTTTTATTTTAATTTTTTTTTAATTTTATGTTTTCTGATTTTATTGGATTTAAAGGGTATAATAGGAAAAAAACTTAAAATATTTTTATTTTTATTTTAAAATTTTAAATTTATAATTTTTATTAAGATTAACGATTTTTAAAACATTTGTCATGTGATCATATTTAAATTTTATTTTTCAAATATGATGAGCTGGCACACGGGAGGGGTATGTATATATGTTTTGTTTTTATTTTTTTCATAATAACAGTTTTTAAATGTTCAAAAATATATAATTTAAATGTATAAAAATACATGATGGCAGCTTTTTTAACTTTTAAATATAATTTTTTAAAAACTTGAAAATGACAAGAAAAAATGGCGAAAAAACACGCAATAAAATACTTTCCATGTCATCATATTTTAATTATATTTTTCAAATATAATGAGGTGGCATCGGTGGAGTCATAGATTTTTTTTCTTCAAAATAACAGTTTTTTAAATATTTAAAAATATATTTTTAAATTTAAAAAGTAAATCGTTACACAGACCAACTTTTAATTGTATTTTAAAAAAATTTAAAAAAAATCATGAAAATGACAAGAAAATTTGCGGAAATAACCACACAACAAAACCAAAGGCATATATATATATATATATATAAATATATCAAAACAATTGTTTTTTAAATGTTTAAAAATATATTTTAAATTTTTATAATTAATATCAAATGTATATTTTATCTCCCACCAAATATTTCAATGGAAAGATTTTTTTTTAAAAAAAAATTAAAAATTTGATGCTTTGTGATTTTATTGGATTTAAATGGTATAAATATTTTTTAAAATTTAAAATATGCCCTCCTCTAGTGTCATCTTAGCATATTTGAAAAATAAATTAAAATATGATGACATAGCAAATATTTTTATTGCATGTTTTTTTTTGTAAATTTTCTTGTGATTTTCATGATTTATTTTAAAAATATTATATTTAAACGTTGGCATATAAAAAGCCAATATGCCATCTAATAATATCCTCGGTATATTTGAAAAATAAATTAAAATATGATGACATAGCAAATATTTTATCGCGTGGTTTTTCAATATATTTTCTTGTGATTTTCATGATTTTTTTAAAAAAATTATACAGTTGCCATATCAAAAGCCGGTCTATCATCTAATGATATAATTTTATAAATTTAATATATATCTTATTTCTAAAAATATTATTTTGAAAAACAAATATATATATATATATATATATATATATGCCCTCCTCTCGGTTCCACCTCAACACATTTGAAAAGTTAAATTAAAATATGATTACATGTCAAATATTTTAAATTCATTAATATTAATAAAAATTAAAAATTAAAATTAAAATATTTTAATTTTTTCCCCATTATACCATTTAAATCCAATAAAATCACAAAGCATCAAATTTGATTTTAAAAAAATTCTTTCCATTGAAATATTTGGTGGGAGATAAGCTATTGATATACTTTATATCAAAATATGAGCTCAGCCCCTCCTTTATTGACTAATCAATATGAGTAACACTTCCTCCTCCTGACTGGCATCATTTGAAATTAAAATTGATTCGTTCTTCTTGGTTGTCAGATGTAGATCGCCTGTGGGTCCTATTAATGTAAGTTACACAGAAGAAATGTCATTCTCTATATTAATATTTTTTCTTTCACTTGTCATAAAATCATTGTGATCTTTAGAATTGAAACATGCATTAGTTAAAATCATTGTGATCTTTACAGTTGAAAAATGCATTAGTTGGTATTGGATCAGGTTGGGTTTTTTTCACTTTCCACAAAGACTTGCTCTAATCTGAAACACAAATCACTTGAGGCTGTTGTCTCCATCTTCAGAAATGGTTGTTCTAAATTGTATCTATCATGCAATATATCATAAAATTGGAAGATGCAAGAATCAATAACGATATCAACAATTCTGTAAAAGTTATTCCAATCCCGTAATTAATTGTCAATGCACTTGAAAAAAAATCACTTGTCCCAAGTCTTCATCATCGGTAGAACCAGATCATAAAAATGAATTATATCAAATAGATCAAACAAATATATGGTTTTAGACACCTTTTTGTATCAAAATATCATCCTGGAAATATATAACCCCAAACCTCCAATAGAAGCTACAAAAATCATTTAAGAACAATGAGCACAGGCTGCAATTGATCAAATCAATATCATCAATCAAAACTATGATATCAACTATGTTAACTGCATCCAACTGAATATCCCACAAGATAAATCAAGCAATTGATGATTAAAGGAATAAAATAATAATAATAAAGCAATTAATGGGAATTAAAAAAATAAAAATAAAACCCTTGCACAACCATCTACTTCAACTAGTCATTGTTAACAATGCTTTGAAGATAGAATTTGTGATTTGATTAAACACATACTTTGAAGATAGGATACAAGTAATTTGAAGCAGGAATCTGTCCAAGTAACATCTGTGAAATAAAAATATATATATAAAAAAAAAGGGTAGCTTAGAACATGCAAACCCATTTGAAGACGAGAGATTATTAGAATACATGATGAGAATTAAGAGTAGAAGGATGATTTCTAGCCCCAAGACCATAACAGGTATCCAAACCCAATTATTAGAAGCACATCAACAAATATGAAATCCATGATAGCAAATAGAGAACAAGCTTCACAAACCAACCTCTGCCTCCTATCATATTCTTCCTTCTGTATAATATGAAATTCTCAAACAAAACATAAATACTGCCACTTAATTGTGCCTTTTTATTGATATAACTAAGGACCCAGAGTTCAAAAACATAAATAATACATAAATCAAAATTAAAAAATAACTTGGCGTTAAATCTGAAATCATATTTTGATTACTAATTCCAAACTGCTTTCAAGATAAGATAAAACACTGAAATTCTGCAACCTATTGCCCCTACCTCTAACCTAAACAAAACCCGGAAGTTCAAAAAGTACTGGGATGAACTCATGTTTAGCCTAGTAATAAGAAAACCTCCTTTGGATGATACTACTTTAACAAACCTTCCTTCAAAAATACTAATTTCCAAATATAAAATTTCTAAAATCATGAAAGGGAGAAAACCCGACAAACTGATTCTGCCTCATTTCTAAATCAAACCTAGGGTTCAAAAATACTAACACAACAGATCAAAACAAAAAACAGGTTGTGGTGGATAATAACATGACCACATCAAGCAATGCAAGCACCAAGCATTATAATATTCTAAAAACCAAATCACCACGACTCTGGAATCCAAGAGATACTTTGCATAAGTTTTGCAAAGACTATCAGTTAGTTACACACATGGGTAAAAAGACTACTAAACCAAATAAGGGAAGTGCAATCAAATTCAACACCATCCAGAAGAAAAGACATAATCAACAGAAATCAATGAAGGGAAGAATTAATATAAAGAACCCATCTACAAACTTGTCCAAGCACCAGTAATTGACCTCCACGATAAGGACCTAATTTCTTAATCCAGAAAAAGCAATAAAGAGATGATTTTTGACCGATATGGAATTCCTGTTGTAACATATTGATATATTAATGAGAAACTCTGCTAAAGTTCCACTGGCTTATATATGTTTTATTGGTAACAACCAACCTGAGATTCAAAATACAAAATCTAAGAGATTCATTAGTTGGAAGACGATGGCCCTTTCGTAGCACTCAGGTCAGAGTACGCAATGGTTTTGCCATGTCCATGTCACTAAGAGAAACCTCAAAAGCTACTTTTAACACTCATTGCCGCTTGACAACAACAACCCATGATTTCTGGACCTTATCCAGACAGGACATCCTAGGGATAAGAGTTTGTACTTGCCATACAGAGAAACTCTCCATGGATCTGTAACCTTTTTTTTAAAAGGCGAAGAAAGTAAGGCATAGTAGTCGTGAATCGTTATACCACTTAGAGGTGTTTTTTTGGTAGGTTTTAGTGGAAAAACTTAAAGAAAACCCTAATTAAACCTAGTAATTTTCTTATAGGCTTTAGGAATTCAGTAGCCTCTATAGATTACTGTATCTACTACTATACCTAATAAGTTATACGCTCTTATTTCATTTGGTGCAGCAGCTTACACTTACATTAGCTTCTCTAATCTTATATTTCAGCAAACTAGCTACCACTCAACAAATAGTGTGTGGCAGTCTTCTTGTACCCATTAGCTCATACATATTGCACTTAGGCAATTGCCCAAGCTGGTATCCTACTAAGCTCGATAGTTAAGCACCAACCTGGTTTGAGAGTAAGGTGCACTAGGGATAGATATGCTAAGGTATTAAGAAGGTAAACCATAATTAAAGCTAATCGATTATAAAAAACAATAATATCAATCCAACCACAACACGAACCAATGTTCTTGGGCATCTAAAATCAAAGCCAACAAGTACATCCACACAGAAAAAAGCCATATGTGATGGAACAATGTTCTATTTAGAGAACCAAGACCCATTTTTTGAAGAAAGTGACATAAGCACAAATTTTGCAAACCGACCTCTAACTCAATGGACTACATAATTATGGTAAATAATTAGCACTGATAAATAGCTAAACATACTTGCAGTTAGATTATTTTTTAATTAGTGACCTCAAATCCCTCACAGGAGATAAGAAATTCAAAACTATGTGAGAGTGCATAAACACACATCTTCCTTGTTGATAACAACAGAGAGTTGAACACAAGAATTATCAAATCAGATAGCATGCTATGAGATGCTTATTTTTAGAAAAAAAAAAACAACTTCCATTTAGAAATACAGCTAAACAAGGTCAAAAATACCTTTTTGAAACAAAAAAAATTCCTAAACACCACATGCTAAACAACCCAGTAACTACAAACTTGAAGTTGAAAAAAAAATGGCAAACACAAAACAGCCAATACAGTTTACAGTGCAAGTTCGAATTGGTGATAAAAAATTCTCATCAATGCTAAGAGCTAGCAAATCCTAAGATCCAAACAGAGAACAACATTAATTGAACAGTTTATCTGCTGAAATGAAAAAAACCCTCTGACAGATATTAATAAAGATACTAAGTACCAAAGAAAAAGCCCAAAGTTCTAAAAAAATAAAAATTATACGAACTGATTTCAGAAAACAACAAGAAAACATACAAAAACAACAAGCAACGGCATTATTTATTTATTTATTTTTTTATAGACATGAAATCCCCTTTCGAAAATATTAAGCACCAAGCATATGATGAATTTCACATTCCCCATGATTTAACGAGCTGTTAATTTATCAAACAAAACCTAATAAAACCCAGTTACCATGCGGACATGTCCAAATAAGCTAATATATCAAACATGAATCAAATCTAGCTCAAATAAGAAGTACTTCAAAAATAGACTACAAAAACGATCCAATTAGAAATTACTCTCAGTAATGGACACCAACTGAAAGCATATAGAATCCATGACCTGATGCATGTTTCCCAATGCAGTGCAACACCTAACAAGTTCCATCAGTTTGGCACACAGCGTTAAAAGATTTTTAATCAAATGTCATCTGTGAAACTCTATAAATATATAAAAACCCAAATTCAGCAAGAAAATTGAATGGCCAGACTACTTTCAAAAGAAATTTAATAAAAACCATAACATCAACCAGCAAATTCTCCACAAACAAAAACAAATATCTAGATCGTATAAAAGAAAAAGAAGAATCAAACATAATAGATTAATGTTTGTCAATAATATCTAGATCATAATAGAAAATAATGAACCATTGCTAACTACAAAGCAGGAGTACAAACAAAAATTAGAACTTAAGAAAACAATAGTGAAATCATGCTACTGCATTGACATGAAACACCTATCTAAAGGTAAGAAACCCTTGATTTATCAGCCAACTTTTGCCACAATGATAACTGCAAGCTGATGTATGAAAATAGCGGCAATACATAGATCAAAACCAAATTGGGAGGACATGCTTCGTCCGTAGCTAGACAGAGTCCCCTTTGAAAGAATAACCTTTGGAAATGGCAGCAATAAACTGATCAAAAACAGATTATAAGAAAATCATGCTTTTTCTTGTCTGGTTATGAATAAAATCCCCGTTTGAAAGATACCTGTCTCAATAGTAAGAAACATCAAATTCTAAAAGAAGGCAATTTCAACAAAACATTGTTTTCTGCCTTAACTGTCATAAGTTAATGTTTAATTTTCATTAAGAGTTTCTAGTTTTGATCATCACATTTTTTTTTCAAAAAAATAAAATAAAATAAAACAAAAACAAATATCTCGAATCCACCCTCCCTCATGTAAGTTACCTAACAAGCTCTATCAGTTAAGAGAACTCGGTTAAAACATTATTAATCTAATCAAATCAAATCTGTAAATATCTATCAGAATACCAGTACTAATTTCTGCAAACTAACTAAATGGAAAGATTACCTTCCATAGCAAATCCAACTAAAGCCAAAACATCAACCAGCAAATCCTTCACAAACACAAACAAGTATCTTATTCATACAATAATAAGAGCACTATCAAAGACAAGTCATTGATGCCTATAGATAACAATGTTTAGTGACAGTTTCAAAGAACTTAACCATTCATAATTACAAATCAGGAGTACAAATAATAAATTGATCTTTAGAAAACATCATAGTTAAATCTTGTTGTACAAAAAAATACATCAAAAACATATTACGGGGAATTCATGCTTTGTCCATGATGAATTACAGTACCGCCAACAGACACTCATTGCCATAGATAAAAACCCCCCAAATTTTGATGGAAGACAATTTCGACATAACACTAATTGCTGCTTTAGTTGCCATAATAGATCACATGACAAAAAAAGGTTACAGTGAGACCATATTTTGTGAGGTTAGAAGAAGCCCCCTCTTAAGTTCTATCAATTCTGGACACTAGGTTAAAAGATATTTAATCAAATCTCATATGTGAAAATAGATATATATGCCAAGTTCCAATTTCTACGAACAAACTGAGTGGCCAGACTACTTTCAAAAAATAAATTAATAAAAACCATAACGTTCAACCAGCAAATTTGCAGAAACACAAACAAATATCTAGATCATATAATAGAAAAGGCAGAATCAAACATAATTGATTAATGCTTGTCAATAATTATATTGTCAGTGTCTATTCAAAATTATGAATCATTGATAACTACAGACCAGGAGTACAAACAATAAAGGAGTACAAATGATACATGGAACTTTTGAAAACAATAGTGAAATCATGCTATTGCATTGACATGAAACCCTCTTTCTAAAGGTAAGAAACCCCCAATTTAGCAGCCAAAGATAACTGCAAGTTGATGTATGAAAATGGCGGCAATACATAGAATAAACCAGATTGGGAGGATATTCTCATCTGGTGCTCAACAGAGTCCCCTTTAAAAGAATAACCTTTGGAAACATCAACAATAAACTGATCAAAACATATTACAGAAAAATCATGCTTTGTCTTGTCTGGTATGAATAACATCCCCCTTTGAAAGATACTTGTTTCCACAGTAAGAACCATCAAATTCTGAAAGAAAGCAATTTCCACAAAACAAAGCATTTTTTGTGTGGCCACATGGAAACCCCTCTTAGGAAAACCAAGTACCAAGTACACACAGCCCAACATTGAAAGATATCGATTTCCACAGTTAAGAGACTCCAAAGTCTGACCAAAGGCAATTTGAAACAACCAATAATTTCAGTCTTACTTGTCAAACTAGATCAAACCAAAAATAAGAGCAAAGGGCACTTTATGTGGTGATATGAAAGCCCTCTAGAGAAAACTAAGCATCAAACAATGAATTTCAATTTTCCATACTCTAGCCAATTGACAATTTATCATGCAAAGCACAAATATACATTAACATGTTCAAAACTTTAAAGGCCAATATAGCAAATAGAAATCAGAACCCCTTTCCGAGAAACCCCATTCCAAGAAAATCAGATAAATCCAGCAACAATGACAGTCTCTTGAATCCTTGCTATCCCATGTAAGACTCCTAACTGTGCAACTCCTTCAATAGAAAATAGTTTGAAAACTTTCCATATAGTTCACGTAAAACCATCTCTCGGGAATTCTAGATTATCTCCATTTCATTGAGCCATAATAATCTTAAAAGAGCAGCAATTCCTCAAAACATCAAAAGCCTGGGATTTAAAACAGAGATCTCAAAAACACAAAAGTAGTATGAAACCATTGAACAAACAAAAGAATATTGCATACTCGAGATAGAAACCAAAACCACCACCTTCTTACAACAATTATTCAGTGAGACATGTTACGTAAATCAAGACCAAATCAAACACACTAATGTAAAAGTAATGATCTACAGCAAACTAACAACAAACCTTATATGGAGGCATAAAAACCAATAGGCACAAACTATCACTCTCCAATTTCCATCAATAAGAACTATAGTGTCCCACATTCAAACCGATAAAATTTGTAATATTTTTTAAAAGAACTAAAGAGATATTGAAATTAAGGATGGAGAAAACTCATGAAACTACGGGATCCTTCTCTGGCTCAGATGAATTTATTAACCTTTCTGCTGCTCTAGAATCCGAACAATTAAGTAAATACTTCATTTTTCTTTTAAAAATCCTTTGGGAAATTACATTCTACACTCCTGATGTTTATTTAATTCTTCTTTTGTGCATACAACATACGGAGAAACTAACTTTCTAATTTTATTTTTATCTCCTAAAATTAATTTTTCATATAAGTGCATAATTCATTTATATCATTACTTTCTCTATTCTTTTCTGTATTATTTTTATTAAAATCTAAATTCGTTAATATAGTTTCCACTCTAGCTAAATAAGCTTCTGTCGTACTTAATTTTTTATGGATAAGATCTATTTTTTTCAAATAATTTATAGGGATTCATAATAAACTTGAGATATAATTTTCCAAGTACTTGTTCTCATAGGAATAGTGCTAATGTCCTCCCTTTCCGGAAATAGAGAAGTTACTGGACTAGGCCAGGCTTCCCTCTTCACAGTGTAAAGACTAGTTTCTCTGTATGAACTATATACTTTTAAAAAGTCATCTGAAATTTAATAGATCTAATGGTAATTGATGCAAAGTTCTTTGATGATTAAATACATGCTATAATCAAATTTTTTATACGTGCTACAAATTACTTCATTTTTGTATAAATTTATCTATCGACTTGAAATTTATACATCATTATTGATGGACTAAAACATTATTTCTAATAATTCATAATAAAGAGGCCAACTATTGAAAAGACTATCTTTACCTACTACATTTAATTCTTCCCTATAGACATTGTATAAATTTAACTATATACTTGAAACTAAATTATACAATTCTATTGAAGAACTCATTAAAACATTCCAAACGATAAAATTTGTACTTTTCTTTTAAGAGAAAACTTAAGAGAAATACTGAAATTAAGGATCGAAGAAAACTCATATGAATCTACGGGATCCTTCTCTGGCTCAGATGAATTTTTTAACCTTTCTACTGTTCCAGAATCCTAACAATTAAGTGAATACTTCGTTTTTTTCCTTTTCAAAATCCTTTAGGAAATTTAATTCCATACTCCGGAGGTTTATTTAATTCCATACTCCGGAAATTTAAATTCGCTAATATAGTTTCCATTTTCACGAAATAAGCTTCTACCGTAGTTAATTTTATTTTACAAATAAGATATATTTTTTTTCAAATAATTTTATATAAATCCATAATAAACTTCAGATATAATTTTCAAAGTACTTATTCTCCGAGGAAAAGTGCAAATGTCATCCCTTTCCGGAAGCAGAGAAGTAACTGGACCAGGCCAGGCCTCCCTCTTCACAGTGTAAAGACTGGTTCCTCCGTATGAACTATATACTTTCAAAAACTCATCTGAAACTTAATAGATCTAATGGGAATTGCTGCAAAGTGCTTTGATGATTTAATACATGCTATAATCAATTTTTTAATACGTGCTACAAAATACTTCGTTTTTGTATAAACTTACCTATCTACTTGAAATTTATACGTCATTATCGATAGAGTAATATATTGTTTCTAATAATTCATTATAAAGAAGCCAGGTATTGAAAAGACTATCTTTACGTACATCTAATTCTTCTCGATAGGCATTGCATAAATTTAACTAACTGTTTGAAATTAAATTATAAAATTCCATCGAAGAACTCCTTAAAACATTCAAAACGATAAAATTTGTACTTTTCTTTTAAGAGAACTAGAGAGAAATACTGAAAATTAAGGATCGAAGAAAACTTATATGAAACTGCGGGATCCTTGTCCGGCCCAAACAAATTTTTCTAACCTTTCTGTTGTTCTAGAATCCTAACAATTAAGTGAATACTTGGTTTTTTTTCCTTTTCAAAATCCTATGGGAAACTCCAGAGATTTATTTAGTTCTTCTTTTCTGCATACAACATACGGAGAAACTGACTTTCTAATTGTAGAAAAGTCAAAGATATGTAAATAATTAGTCACGATTGTATAGCTGTAATTAGGAATTAGTTTCCTTATTTTTAGCAATCAGATCCTATTTTCTAGGATCTAATTATTAGTAATCAGATCCTATTTTCTAGGATCTGATTTTTTGTATGCAATCTTTTTCTCCTATATAAGACCTATTTGGTCTATCAATGAAATTAAGAAGGGCATAATCCTTTTCTCAAAAACTACATGGTATCAGAGCCAGGTTCTTTTGCCGTAACCTTTTTCCTCTCTTTTTAAATGGCCTCCTCTACCACCGACTCCGCAACACCAGATTCGACCACTACTTTTGTTCCTTTAGTTTCCTCTAATATGGATTCTTCTCACTCGTCCATGCAAGTTACTGTTCATCGCTTGAATGGACGAAATTATCTTGAGTGGTCTCAGTCTGTTAAGCTGGCCATTGATGGCCGTGGAAAACTTGGCTATTTGACAGGAGAAATTGCTGAACCTGATTCCAATGATCCCTCTTATCGGGCTTGGCGTTTAGAGAACTCCTTAGTTACTGCGTGGCTTCTTAATTCAATGGAGATTTCCATTGCTAAGCCGCATCTTTTTATGAAATCTGCCAAGGAGGTCTGGGAGTCAGTTAAAGCCACCTATTCCGATCTTGAGAACTCTTCTCAGATCTTTGAATTGAAGACTCGTTTATGGCAATCCAAACAAGGGTCTCAAGATGTTACGACCTATTACAACGAGATGGTTTCATTATGGCAAAAGCTTGATCACTGTTATGATAACCAGTGGGAGAGCCCTTCCGATTGCGTGTGCTAGAAGAAGAAAGAGGAGAATGATCGTGTGTTTATGTTCTTGGCTGGTGTTCATCGCAACATTGATTCCACTACAACCGGTCCTGATTCTTCTGCCTCTGCCCTCATTAGTCGAAGTACTGACAATGACAAAAAGAAGAGACTATATTGTGATTATTGCAAGCGGATGTGGCACACTCGTGAGACATGTTGGAAACTCCATGGCAAGCCGACTGCTGGGAAACCTCTCCATGAAAGGGCTCTTCACGCTATGACCGACGCTTCTCGTGACCATCCTTCTCCAATTGAACAACCCTCCTTCACTCAGGAACAAGTTGAGCAATTGCTGAAATTAATTCCTTCTCAATCTCAAGATCCTTCCTGTTCCATTGCAAAATCAGCCGGTAATAATTCTTTAATCTCTTCCTTTCATTGTTCCACACAAAACTGCACTTGGATTATTGATTCAGGTGCCTCTGATCACATGACTGGTCGTTCGCGTCAGTTTTCCTCTTATAAACCGTGTGCAGGAAATAAACGAGTTCGTATTGCTGATGGTTCTTTCTCTATTATTGCTGGTATTGGGGATATTAAAATTTCTCCCATCCTAACCCTTTTTAATGTCCTTCATGTTCCGAGTTTATCGTGTCACTTAATATCCATTAGCAAACTCACAACTGATCTTGGTTGTAAGGCTGTTTTTTCACCTTCTACCTGTGTCTTTCAGGAGTCGGCCTCGGGGAAGATGATTGGACAAGCTTGGGGGTCTGAAGGATTGTATTTCTTGGCTGATGGATTCACCAAAAATAAAGTAACTCAATCGATTTCCTATTTAAATACTGTTTCTAGTTTGAATATTTATGATATTTATTTGTGGCACTATACATTGGGTCATCCAAGTTTCTTCTACTTAAAACATTTGTTCTCTGGTTTGTTTGGCAATAAAAATCCCTCAACCTTTAATTGTGATATTTGTGTGTTGGCAAAAATGAGTAAAAGTTCTTATCATCCACTCTCGTATAAACCTTCGAAATCTTTTGCTTTAATTCATAGTGATATTTGGGGTCCATCCCGTGTCACTACTTGTAAAGGATATCGATGGTTTATAACTTTTATTGATGATCATACACGTGTGTGTTGGACCTTTCTTCTTAAAGAAAAAAGTGAGGTACCCTCTATTTTCAAGAACTTTTATAACATGATTTTTACTCAATTTGGTGCTAAAATTCAAATTTTTCGAAGTGACAATGGTCGGGAGTATTTTGCACAATGTTTGGGAAAGTTTTTTTCGGAAAAGGAAATTGTACAACAGAGTTCATGCAATGACACACCTGCTCAAAATGGTGTTTCTGAGAGAAAAAATCGACATCTCCTTGAAGTTGGTAGGGCTTTAATGTTTTCTGCAAATGTTCCTAAATACTTATGGGGAGATGCCATTTTGCATGCTACTTCTTTGATAAATAGAATGCCATCTAGGATTCTCAAATTAAAGAAGCCAATTGATATGCTACAATCTTTATTTCCCTCAATCACGCCTATTCCATTCCATGCCTTTAAAAATGTTTGGCTGCACTGTTTTTTAAAAAAATCCAAATAAAAAGAGTAGCAAACTTGATCCGAAGGCTATAAAATGTGTGTTTGTTGGTCTTGCCTCTCATCAAAAAAAGGTTTTTAAATGTTATCACCCGAATTCAAAAGAAATTATTTATTTCAATGGATGTCAATTTCTTTTGAAAAACATTCCTTTTTCCATTCTCATCTTCGAGGGGAGAATAAAATAGAAGACTCAATTCTAATCAAATATTGATTCACGAGAAATTAAACTGGTTATCTAATCAAACTTTAATTCCTGAAAATTTAATCCCTCAAAGTAATGGACAACCTAACTTGAACTCTGATCTTGTGTTGCCACAAGCATCTCATCAATCTTTTCAAAATAAAAACAATGTTCAAATGGAAAATAGATTTGGGAAAGTTTATTCTCGGAGAATCCACCATTCAAGCGATCAACCCGGACAAACTCACAAACTATCCGACATCCGAACCGGAACCCAGCGCCACCTTCTAGTAAGTCATGTGATCCAACTCTAGATCTTCCAATTGCTCTTAGGAAAGAAAAACGCTCATGTGTCAAATACCCCTTATCTAATTATGTGTCTAATAAACATCTCTCATCCCAATATTCTGCCTTTACCACTAATGTATCTGTTGTTCAAGTTCCTAATAATATCTGAGGAAGCTCTTAAAAAGTCCCTGAGTGGAGAATGGCTGTTTTTAGAGGAGATGGATGCTCTTGAGAAAAAAATCGGACATGGAAAGTTGAGGAGCCTCAAAGGGAATTCCTACAGTTGGGTGTAAATGGGTGTTTACTCCAAAGTTCAACAGTGATGGATCTCTGGAACGATACAAAGCTATTCTAGTGGCCAAGGGGTTTACCCAAACCTACGGTATAGATTATACAGAAACATTTGCTCCTGTTGCTAAATTAAACACAGTTCGAATTCTACTCTCTGTGGCAGCAAATCTAGATTGGCCTCTACGCCAGTTTGATATAAAAAGTGCCTTTCTAAATGGCAAGTTGGAAGAGGAAGTCTACATGCTACCTCCACTGGATTTGAACACAAGTTTGGTTCCAAGGTGCATCGCCTAGAGAAAGCTTTGTATGGGGCTGAAGCAATCTCCTAGGGCGTGGTTTGAGAAATTTACTGTAGTTGTAAAGAATCAAGGCTACAATCAAGCACAATCAGATCATACCTTGTTTACTCGCTTCTCCAAGTATGGTAAGATCACAGCTTTGATAGTTTACGTGGATGATATTCTTATCACAGGTGATGATTATGAGGAGATTGAGAAGATGAAGGTTCGACTTTCTAAAGAATTTGAAGTCAAAGATCTTGGAGAGATGAAATACTTCTTGGCTATGGAAATAGCTAGATCTAAGAGTGGGATTGTTGTGTCACAGAGGAAATACATTCTAGATTTGTTACAAGATACTGGAATGAGTGCGTGCAAGCCTTCTGAGACACCGATTGATCCAAATAAAAAGCTTGGAGATATTAAAGAAGGTAAAGAAGTAGATGTTCAACAATATCAGTGACTCGTTGGGAGATTGATTTATTTATCTCATACTAGACCTGACATAGCATTTGTTGTGAGTTTAGTAAGTCAGTTCATGCACTGTCCATATGAAGCACATCTTGACGCTGTCTACAGAATCCTCATATACTTGAAAGGTTGTCCTGGCAAAGGATTAATCTTCAAAAAAGAGGGAAAACGAACAATTGAAGCTTTCATGGATGCGGATTGGGCAGGATTAGTCACTGATAGGAAATCTACTTCTGGTTATTGTACCTTTGTGTGGGGGAATCTCGTGACATGGAGAAGCAAGAAACAAACTGTCGTAGCTCGTAGCAGTGCTGAAGCCGAGTACCGAGCTATGGCAAACGGCATATGCGAACTTCTATGGATTAAGAGGATTTTTGAAGATCTTAGACTTGAATTGGAACTACCTATGAAGTTATACTGTGACAACAAAGCAGCAATAAGCATTGCGCAGAATCCAGTTCAGCATGATTGAACAAAACACATTGAAATAGATCGGCATTTCGTGAAAGAAAACTTGGAAGCAGGAGTTATATGTATTCCCTTTGTTGCATCTGAAGACCAAACTGCAGACATTCTAACCAAGGGGTTGTTCAAGTCCTCATTTGACTTGCTTGTAAGCAAGTTGGGCATGTATGATATATATGCACCAACTTGAGGGGGAGTGTAGAAAAGTCAAAGATATGTAAATAATTAGTCACGATTGTATAGCTGTAATTAGGAATTAGTTTCCTTATTTTTAGCAATCAGATCCTATTTTCTAGGATCTAATTTTTAGCAATCAGATCCTATTTTCTAGGATCTGATTTTTTGTATGTAATCTTTTTCTCCTATATAAGACCTCTTTGGTCTATCAATGAAATTAAGAAGGGCATAATCCTTTTCTCAAAAACTACACTAATTTTATTTTTCTTTTCCTAAAATTAATTTTTTTCATTCGAGTGCATAGTTCGTTTAAATCATTACTTTCTCTATCTTTTCCGCATTACTTTTGTCATAATCTAAATTCGCTAACATAGTTTCCACTTTCACTAAATAAGCTTCTACCGTAGTTAATTTTATTTTACGGATAAGATCTATTTTTTCAAATAATTTTATATAGATGCATAATAAACTTCAGATATAATTTTCAAAGTACTTGTTCTCCGAGGAAAAATGCAAATGTCCTTCCTGTCCGGAAGCAGAGAAGTAACTGGACTAGACCAGGCCTCCCTCTTCATAGTGTAAAGATTGGTTCCTCTATATGAAATATATACTTCCAAAAACTCATCTGAAATTTGATAGATATAATGGTAATTACTGTAAAGTGCTTTGATGATTGAATACATGCTTTAATCAAATTTTTTATACGTGCTACAAAATACTTCGTTCTTGTATAAACTTAACTATCTACTTGAATTTTATACATCATTATCGATAGAGTAATATATTATTTCTAATAATTCATAATAAAGAGGTCAGCTATTGAAAAGAATATCTTTACGTACTACATCTAATTCTTCTCGATAGGCATTGGATAAATTAAACTATCCACTTGAAATTAAATTATACGATTCTATTGAAGAACTCATTAAAACATTCAAAACGATAAAATTTGTACTTTTCTTTTAAGAGAAAACTAGAGAAATTCTGAAAATTAAGGATCGAAGAAAACTCATATGAAACTGCGGGATCCTTCTCCGGCTCAGATGAATTTTTCTAACCTTTCTGATGTTCTAGAATCCTAACAATTAAGTGCGTACTTGGTTTTTCCTTTTCAAAATCCTATGGGAATTTTCATTCTATATTCCGGAGGTTTATTTAGTTCTTCTTTTGTGCACACAACATACGGAGAAACTGTCCTTTTGATTTTATTTTTCTTTTCCTAAAATTATATTTTTTTCATGTAAGTGCATAATTCGTTTATATCATTACTCTCTATATTTTCCGTATTACTTTTAATATAATCTAAATTCATTAATATAGTTTCCACTTTCACGAAATAAGCTTCTACCATAGTTAATTTTATTTTACGGTGAAGATATATTTTTTTCCAAATAATTTTATATAGATCCATAATAAACTTCAGATATAATTTTCAAAGTACTTGTTCTCCGAGGAAAAGTGCAAATGTCCTCCCTTTCTGGAAGCAAAGAAGTAACTGGACCAGGCCAGGCCTCCCTCTTCACAGTGTAAAGACTGGTTCCTCTGTATGAACTGTATACTTTCAAAAACTCATCAGAAATTTAATAAATCTAATGGGAATTGCTGCAAAGTGCTTTGATGATTTAATACATGCTATAATCAATTTTTTTATACGTGCTACAAAATACTTCGTTTTTGTATAAACTTAACTATCTACTTGAAATTTATACGTCATTATCGATAGAGTAATATATTGTTTCTAATAATTCATAATAAAGAAGCCAGGTATTGAAAAGACTATCTTTACGTACTATATCTAATTCTTCTCGATAGGCATTGCATAAATTTAACTATCTATTTGAAATTAAATTATAAAATTCTATTAAAGAACTCCTTAAACATTCAAAACGATAAAATTTGGACTTTTCTTTTAAGAGAAAACTTGAGAGATACTAAAATTAAGGATGAAAGAAAACTCACATGAAACTGCGGGATCCTTGTCCTGCTTAGATGAATTTTTATAACCTTTTCTGCTGTTCTAGAATACTAACAATTAAGTGAATAGTGAATACTTCGTTTTTTTTTCCTTTCCAAAATCATTTGGGAAATTTCATTCTATATTCCGGAGGTTTATTTAGTTCTTTTGTGCATACAACATACGGAGAAACTGGCCTTTTGATTTTATTTTTCTTTTCCTAAAATTAATTTTTTTTCATGTAAGTGAATAATTCGTTTATATCATTACTCTCTATCTTTTCCGTATTACTTTTAATATAATCTAAATTCATTAATATAGTTTCCACTTTCACGAAATAAGCTTCTACCGTAGTTAATTTCATTTTACGGAGAAGATATATTTTTTTCCAAATAATTTTATATAGATCCATAATAAACTTCAGATATAATTTTCAAAGTACTTGTTCTCCGAGGAAAAGTGCAAATGTCCTCCCTTTCCAGAAGCAGAGAAGTAACTGACCCAGGCCAGGCCTCCCTCTTCACAGTGTAAAGATTGGTTCCTCTGTATGAACTATATACTTTCAAAAACTCATCTGAAATTTAATAGATCTAATGGGAATTGTTGCAAAGTGCTTTAATGACTTAATACATGCTATAATCATTTTTTTTATACGTGCTACAAAATATTTTACAAATTTGATACATGCCACAATATACTTTATAAATTTGATACTTGCTACAATTCTCCATCTGCAAGGAGCAATAACATTGAAAGATTTGACTGTATTAGAACAACTAAACCTACACCCATAGTTGGGGCCTTAACATTTAGCCAGGAAAAAAAAGGGAAAATTTGCACCCAGCACACTATAACAACACAAACAAGTAGGACATCTATACAGCTGTCCATGTATGGAAAATTCAAACCATGTTATAAGTGCAAACTAGAAAAACAACAAGCAACACTCAGATATATAAGAAAAATAAACATCCTGCATAAGATCAATGACGAAGACCACAACAAAACATGTTAATTTCTCAACACTATATCCAAGCGCACAAACAAGAAGTAGCTAATTTATTTAATCAAGTACGAAGTTCATGCCTTCATAAAATCCTCATGGATAACGTAATCACACTTGGCACAGATTACTGACATTCCAATTTCAGTGCAGACATTGAGAAGGTCTACTCCATTAAAACACTACAAGGAAGCATAAAATTTAAAGTCAAGAAAAATGTCATTCATATTCATAGATAAGGTTATTCAAATTCATAAATAGAGAATAAACTTACTTCAGCATGCTTAACAACTGCCTCATTGTCGATCTCACAATGTTTAGCAATACCAGCTGCGTGAATTTTTGAAATTTCCATTCTTGATTGTTCATTCGGCAGTGGAATCTATATTTTCCTTATCTAATCTGCCTGGGCGAAGAAGTGCAGGATCAGAACATCTGGTCAATTTGTTGCCATGATCTTGACCTGGTAGGAGAAAAAAATAATCCACACAATTATGATAGAAGGATTCAGAATGGTCAACAGCACAAGTCCTGATGATCCATGAATAGGATGCATGGCTGAATAAGGTGGCATATTTTTAAAAAAGGTATTGGCCAAAAATCTCAACTAACAACCTCTACATAAAGCTAAAGTTACACAGCATATAACAGAGGGGTTCACATCAAATACACCACCATGTATGTAAAAATGAGACCAGCACATAAAGCTTCCAAAATAAAGAAACAATTACCTGATGATCCCGGGCATATCCGAACATCTCCCTTATGAGACAAGCACTTTCACCAATATATTTATCTATAATAGCACTTGACACAACCTGCACAAAGAAGTCAATAATTAGGTGTTGAAATATGACCTTATGAACACTATGACCAAGAAAAAAAAAAGTTTTATTCAAAGTGTAAAAAAAGAAAATGGTACTACTGAGTCTTTATTCCATTGTAGATGACTCCATATTTATTCATTTGGAAGCTTAATCATGAGTTAGCAAAGTTTCTAGTTCTAGAAAAATAAGAACAGATGAAAAATTAATGTCCTAGTAAAGTATAAGTCTTACAGCTGGACGGATTTCTAATACTTGACTTACAGTATCTCTAATGAGAAATATAATATCTTGATTTACATCAAAACTACAAACATAACAACACTCAAATTCCAACCAACCACAAGGAAGCCTTCATTAGAAGAAGTCTGGTCATTTTCACGGTTGGAAAAATACATATGGGTAGAGTAGACATGCACACACAACATTTTCAGTGGACCTGCAAGTTGAGAAAACAATGGAAAAACATCACATGAGTCATGACTCAATGAACAGGTTTAACATTTCATTCTCCAACAGAGGAACCTTACAACTTACAACAACATCACATGAGTTACAACATTCTCATCTTATCAACACCATACATAAATATCACAACTTTCCACACTTAATCTCTTCTAAAAATCAGGCCAATCTAAGAAAAGCCCAATCTCAAACTTCCAGACAGAAAACAATTAGTTCTTCATTTCCAAACTAATATGAGCGACCCAAGACCAAATCAAATAGCACAACCACCACAAAAAACACTAACTTTATACATCTCCATCACTTACGAGTATCAAACCGAGCCAAATTAAACAGAGCAAACCATAAAAATAAAAAAATAAAAAAAAACCCCAAATAACATCTTTGATCTGCCAAATCCATCCGTGACATCCAACAAAATCTTAGAAAAAGAAAGAAAAATAAAAGCACCCGATCTAATCAAACAAAGATCTAGTTAAGAAGAGGAAAAAGAGGGAACGAAGGAGGAGAGAGAGAGAGATCATCGTCTTCGATGGGGAGGGATGAGGATCAAAGACAATGGAGTTGGTGGGATTCGTTGGGATCCAGACCGGTTAAATCAAATAAAAATAAAAATGTTTTCAAAATTTTACCATTTGACCCTTTAAATCAAATAAAATCATAAAAACATCATATTTTCAAAAATTTGAAATAAAAAATTCTTTCTATTGAAATATTTGGTTGGAGATAAAAAAAAACATTTGACATTAATTTTTTTTTCAAATATTAAATTGGGGACAAATTTTATATTTATTTAAATAATTAAGTTTGAGTTTATTAATATTAATAAAAATTAAATAATTTTAAATTAACTATGTACCTTTTTATTAAAAGAAAATAATAGCAAATATTTATTATTAAATAATTTTAATATTTAAATTAAAATCTTACCAAGTTTTTTGATATATTTAGCATATGTTAGTTTTGGTATTTTAGTAAAAAAAATTGATTGTATAAGATTAACATGATAATCTTACTTCCCAAGAACATTGTATAAAGTTGCCAATCAAATAAACATTGTATCTATATTATGCATAAAGAATTCATACTTTTTTTTCTGAAAAAATGGATAAATCATTTCCATTAAGAAACATAAGAAGTGATACTTAAGAGACATATTTTATAATCATTTTTTAAATAATTTTTTTAAAATAAATAAATGTATTTAAACTTTAATATCATGAGTTTTTTTAACATTAATTAATATAAATATAAATAATATTATGTTTTATCCTTTTAAATTTTTTTCATGTATCTATCATGCTTAAGATATATATGTATATGTCTCTCCTTTCTTAAATTAAAATTTTTTTTTCATAAAATTACTTTTTCTTCAATATATATATATATATATATATCCATAGAACTATCGAGATGTGTAATCCAAATCAACCTTTCGAATAGAATTATACTCATAATAAAACACAACATTTCTTAATAAATTGAATGAAATCATCATAATTAATAGAAGAAACAAAACAAGAAGAATTTGCTGGCAGATGGAGAGTTTACCTTTTGATAATCGCTCTTCGATCTTCTTGAATCCAAGAAAGTGTTAATAGGTTTCTTAAGTTGCATTGGACGCCAATGCACGGTTTTTATGTTAGAAATTTCAAGAAATGACAACCTTATATTTTAAAGTAATATTTACAATCACATCCTTAAGATTAAAAAAAAATAGAAATTAACAACTAGGCAATATGAGGCAAGATGGACACAATTGTGCGATGCTATTTTTACCGAATAGATTTGGATGCCCAACTTGTCATTCACATCCTCATCCCTTACTATTTTTTTTTAGGTAAAATACCCATGTTAGTCTTTGTACTTATTTCATTTCGCCCTTTTAGTCCTCCTACTTCAATTTAAGCTCTTTCAATCTCTCTACTCCTTGAATAATTGCGGTATAATCACCAAAATAGTCCCTGTACTTTTCTCTCTCTTCCCTTTTGGTCCCTCTACTCAAAAATGCTCCCGACTAGTCCTTCTACTTTTGAAAATGTGCCCACTTAGTTAAAAATGCTCCCAACCAGTCCCTCTACTTTTAAAAATGTGCCCACTTAAAGGGACTAAGTGGGCACATTTCTAAAAGTAGAGGGACTGGTTGGGAGCATTTTTAACTAAGTGGGCACATTTTCAAAAGTAGAGAGACTAGTCGGGAGCATTTCTGAGTAGAGGGACCAAAAGGGAAGAGATAGAAAAGTACAGGGACCAACTAGGGTATTATAATCAAATCCCCTAAGACTATTCTAATCATAAAAATAATTAATGTACTACACAATTCATCCATAATAATCATTGTAATATACACAATTCACGGAAATAATACAAATTCTTTATTTTTTATATGATTCATAGAATATATGAGCAATGAAAATTAGTAATTGGTATGTTCAAAGTATATATGGGGGACTTGATTGCACTCATTCAAAAAGTAGAGGATTAAAAAGGCTTAAATTGAAATAGGAGGACTAAAAGGGCAAAGTGAAAAGAGTATAGGGACTAATATGGGTATTCTACCTTTTTTTTTTTTTAAACTTCAAATTTAAACCTTAAAAATTCTTAAATACTTAAAATTAAAAATATATAAAACTATATATAAAATCATAAACCCAAATACTACAAAATCTATACCCTAAAATTCTAAAAATTTAAACCCTATATAATAAATACTAAACCCTAAATCATAAGCCCTAAACCGTAAACCCTATGCCCTAAACTTTAAACAAGAAATCACAAACCCCCGCAGAGTGTTTGTGATTTCCAGTTTAGGGTTTAAGGAGGAGTTTTCGGTTTATCATTTTCATGTTTATCATGATTAAATGTTTAAATTTAGGATTTAGATAATAAAAAGAAAATAAAATTTAAAAAAATAGAGAAAAAATGATGACATGGATGTCAACTTAACGTCCACCTCATTCGGGAAACCCTAGGGAAATCTATTTGGTAAAAATATCATTGCTCTTTTTTTTTCTTCTTCAAATTTTCTTGTTATTTTCGTGATTTTTTATAAAATTAAATTTAAAAGTTGCTATATTAAAAGCTAGTCTGCCATAAAGTTATATATTTTTAAAAATTTAAAATATGTATTTAAAAATTTAAAAACCTGTTATTTTGAAAAAAAAAATTATCTATGCCCTCCTCAGGCGTTTTTTATTGCAAATTTTCTTTTCAATTTCATGATTTTTTTAAAATTTTATTTAAAAAGTTAAAAATAATTAAAAAAACTATTATTTGAAAAAGAATCGATACCCTTCTCCTGGTGCCATTTCAACCTATTTGAAAAATAAAATTAAAATATGATGACATGGAAAATATTTTTATTGCTTTTTTTCCTAGCAAATTTTTCTTGTGACATTCATGATTTTTTTAAAAAAATTATATGTAAAAAGTTTAATTATTTAAAAAAATTAAGAATGTACTTTTAAAAACAAATATTTATTATTAAATAATTTTAATATTTACAACAAAATCTTATGAATTTTGAAATATTTGGTATATATTTGGTTAGGTATTTTAGTATTGATAATATAAGAGTATCGGCTAAGGAAACATGATAATATAAGTTTGTTTACTATGCATAAACAATCCATACTTACCATATATATTTTTACAATCATTTTTATAAATGTAAATAAAATGTAGAACTTAATTAGTATCATCAGTTTTTATTCTAATTTCTATATGACTGTTCTTGTAGTAATTTTTTTAAAGAATGGTTTTTGTGATTTTTTTGAACTTCTTTGCACCTCCTTTTTACTTTCCTATGTTCTCAAAATAAAAAATTTAATATCCAACAAAATATTTCAATGGAAATAATTTTTTTTTTAATTTGTTTTAAAATTTGATGTGTGATTTTATCGGATTTAATGGGGAAAATTTTTTTAAAAATATTTTTTTATTTTTAATTTTTAAAAAAATTAATTTTTAAATTTTTTTATTAATAAGAATAATTTTTTTAAAAAAATATTTGTCATGTCATATATATATAAATATATATATTCAAAATAACGGTTTTTAAAATGTTTAAAAAAATATTTTTAAAATTTTCAAGAATAAATCGTTATATGGTAGGTTTTTTATATGACATCTTTTAAAATATAACTTTATAAAAAAATCCTGAAAATTAAAAAGTAATTTGCAATAACAAAAAAATCACGCTAGGGCATACATAATTTTTTTCTCAAAATAACAATTTTTGTAAATGTCTAAATATATTTTAAAAATTTTTAAATTTATATCTCGGATTGGATAAATTAATCTGGATATATTGTTACAATGCGACTAATTTTTCCCTCCAAAATTGTAATTTTTGGTGGGAAAAATTAAATATAAAAAAATATTATAAAAAGAAGATCATCAATCTCCTTCTTCTTCATTACTTTCTTCTTTTTGCTCAAGAACCATGAACCTAGAACCGGTACATTCTATTTTTTTAACGTTTCCTCTTCTTTTTTTGCTTTTTAACTTCTAATTTCTTATTCTAGTTATCATGTAATAATATTATCAATGTTGTTGATTAAAAAGGTTGTTCTAACCCTTTATTTGCAAAAAGTCTCTTTTCTGAATTATAGACAAGTTATGAGTTGGATCCTTTATTCAACGGTGAATAAAAATAAAAATAGTTGGTTTTCATATTACCCTTTTTGGTTTGATGATATTTTTATACAATATGATTCCAACGGCTAACCGAGTTGAATTTTGTCGTATCTTTGCAATTAATTGTACTGGTTCTTTTTTCTAATTTCTATATGACCTGTTCTTGTAGTAATTTTTAAAGCATGGTTTTGTGCTTTTTGAACTTCTTTGCGCCTCCTTTTTTACTCTCCTATGTTCTTAAAAATAAAAAAGTATATAAAGATTTAATCTCTATCAAAATATTTCAATGGAAAACTAAATTAGTTGGTTTTTCATATTACCCTTTTTGGTTTGATGATATTTTTATACAATCGGATTCAAAGGGCTAATTGAGTTTAATTTTTTCCTTCTTGAATTAATTTGATTAAAATTATTACTTTTTGTTCCTCACAACTTCATATTCATCAATATGTTTATATGCGGAAAATATAATGTTATGTGGTAGGTTTTTTATATGGCATCTTTTAAATATAACTTTATAAAAAATCCTGAAAATTAAAAAGTAATTTGCAATAAAAAAAATCGCGCTAGGGCATACATAATTTTTTCTCTCAAAATAACAATTTTTTAAATGTCTAAATATATCTTAAAGGTGGGAAAATTAAATATTAAAAAAATATTATAAAAAGAAGATCATCAATCTCTCTTCTTCTTCATTACTTTCTTCTTTTGCTCAAGAACCATGAACCTAGAACTGGTACATTCTATTTTTAACGTTCCTCTTCTTTTTTTGCTTTTAACTTCTAATTTCTTATTCTAGTTATCATGTAATAATATTATTAATGTTGTTGATTAAAAAGGTTGTTCTAACCCTTTATTTGCAAAAGTTTTTTTTTTTCTCTTTTCTGAATTATAGACAAGTTATGAGTTGGATCCTTTATTCAACGGCTGAATAAAATAAAATAGTTGGTTTTCATATTACCCTTTTGGTTTGATGATATTTTATACAATATAATTCCAAGGGCTAACTGAGTTGAATTTTGTCTTTCTTGAATCAATTTAATTAATATTATTACTTTTTTTTTTCCTTACAACTTCATATTCATTAATATGTTTGTATGCGGAAAATATAACCTAATTGTTTCTTTGAAAAGAAAAATCAATATGCATTAATAGAGCATTGGATAGCTTTTGGGTTGTTTAATTTATGAAATAAATACATGAATTGCATGAATTATATGCTTTGCAAGGCATTGGAAACTCACAGCTTGACTTACATTTGTTCACCAGAAGTAATTTGGTTCAAACGATCGGTAAATGCTCATTTTAGTGTTGATGTTTCTGATTGTAGCCTCTATTGTTGTTGACAATCAGGAAAAGGGTACTATTGCCAAAGCTGGTATGGATGTTATGACACCGAGAGGCTTGAAAAATCCTGGAAAACTTAGCCTCGTCAATTCAACGTTGCAAGCTCTACTTTCCTGCACACCGTTTGTTCAGGTGGTGTGTGAGCTCGAAAAATGCCATATTAAGAGGGTACTTTGATTTGCTAATCGTTCTCTCAAATTAAGTTTGCATAGCTCTAACAATGTTATAGTTCTGACTTTAGTTTTTTTCTGCCAATGATTAACTAATTATTTGATTGTGTTTGAAGGATGAGCATCCAACGTTACATGCATTTTCCAGCTTGATCGCAAAGTTTGACATCCCATTTTATCGAAGCAATGGGAGACAGGAACCAATCAGTGCGAGCATCATCTTTAAGGGTATCATCAGGAAATACATTGTTGATTTGCCCCAACGTCCATCTGATGGAAGGAAAAACATAGATGCCCAGGAATTTTTGGCCTTTATGATCAATGAAATGCATGAAGAGTTGCTGAAGTTGAGAGGCTCTTCTTCTGTTCAAGACAATTGGGAAACGATCCAAAGAAACAATAAATCACCTGCTATATGGAAGAAGAAATCTGTGCCATCGGAGTTAAGTGATATATTCTTGGGACAACGAAGGACTATCGTCGAACCCAATGGTATGTTTTTTTACCGCTATTCATAAACTTTGTTTATGATTTGTTGTTTGTTTTAGTTTTCTTGTGTGATACTTTTCAATGCAAATATGATCATAAGCTTTCCCTTTCATGTTTGATTTATTGACTATAGGAGTTGGTTTGATTCATTGCAACATCATGTGATTGGTGTTTGTTGATATTAATTGATGTTGCTCGCAGCATTGCGAAGAAAACATTCAATTTGAAAAGAATGAATTTGTTACAATGCGATAATTGATTCATTGCTAATTCAGAGATTCCGATCATATAGGGTTTCCTTGATAAGTAACTTTGAACATGCCACACGATTCTGAAAATGCAGATCCCTTTTTGGAGATTGTCCAGCCGTTCCTTGTGCTCCACCTTAACATCACTCCCAGCAGTGTGCACACCATTAAGGATTCGCTGAGATTACATTTTGGAATTAAAAACAATGAAGGATACAGATCGTCTGAGGTAGGCGTCTCTTAAAAACTTTGCATATGAGTTCTGATTTAATGATGTTTGTGCTTAAAATTAATGCACGATATGCAGGACTATGAGGACAAAAACAGCGCCGGCAAATCAACGAAGATTGAAAAGCTTCCCAGGATTTTAATATTGCATCTTATGCGTTTCAGCTTTGAGAATTCTGGTTCTGGATTTGTTAAGTTTGATAAACCAGTTAAATTCCCGTCGGATTTGGAGATTGAAAATGATCTTCTCGCCAGCCCCGCACAGCATCAAGTAAGCAAGCAGATATTTTTCTTTATCTAAATACAGATTACAATGACTTTAATAGGACACAATTAACTGAGTCTATGATTTTTTATGCAGAGAATCTTGTATGAACTGGTGGGAAGTGTCACCCACCATGGAAGTAAATCCTCCACAGGACATTACAAAGCAGACATCAAATACCCCGATGGCCCATGGATGCGCTGCGATGATGAGAAGGTCGCACCTGTTAGCTCGAGCGATGTTTTCCACGATCAGGCTTATATTCTTCTGTACGAGCGATTATGTTGTTTTGATTGCGCTTTTCCGGGCCAAATATATCATTAATAGGGAGTCTCTTAGTCTAGGAAAATGACATTTGTTGATTTTAATTTCTTTCTCGAGTTAATCATTGGTTTTACTTTGTTTTTGGCTCCTTCAAACACTCTTAGAGCGTGCGGTCTTTACTATGTAGCGATTTGGATGCTTGGAGGAAGTTGTTGTGAATAGTGACTTAGTTTGACCATGTGTGTGAAAGCTAGTGTTTAAAGGGAGGAAAGAGCTACCAACCTTATAGTGTGAAAGCCGCTCTAAGGTAAATAGACACTATGCTTGAGGATTGTGTGCTTGATGATTTACTTGGAGTGAGGGCTACCTCAAGGGAGTGTGAAAGCTACAGTTCTTAGGGCGGAAATAGCTACCATCCTTATTGTGTGAAAGCCGCTCTTGTGATCAGATAGTGTTTATGATGATTAAGTTGAGAAAGGGCAACCTCAGGGGATGTGTGAAAGCTACCGTTCGATGGGCAGAAAGAGCTACCTTTTTTTATGTGTGAAAGCTACTCTTGAGTGATTTGATAGTATGCATCGTCAATGTGTAGTTGTTAATTTTCCTGGGAGAAAGGGCTACCTTAGGGGATGTGTGAAAGCTACCGACCTCATTGTGAAAGCTACCTCATTGTCTAATAAGTTTTTTGTTTGCATAACTTAATCCGAGTCGAAGAAAAGTGAAGTGGGAAGGACTGAACGCGTATACATGGGAGGAACCATAAATAGGAGTGAAACTTATTCTTTTATTGGGATTGCATATTTTAGTTGACATTTTGGAAATTTTCTTGGACTATTGAGACTCCCAATTAATTTTTTGAGGCCCGTTAAAAAAATAAGCATGAACTATGAAAGAAAAGTCATGGAGGTGAAGCTATGTAAATATTCTCCTTGTTACAATTCTTTATTTTTCTTCTGCATGTTATTTAGTGGCAGAGGAATTTATTTTGGTTTGCTTTTAGTTCTGTCAGTTTTCTTTGATGCGGGAATTTATTTCTGCTGTAACTTTAATGTTTTGATATCTTTGATGTAGTGAACCAGGAAGAATAGGATGTCATTGAAGAGCTGCTGACTTACAAGGATTGCTGGAAGAAGAAATGTTGATTGGCTGCATATTTTGAAAACTTCACTGATTTTTTTCTCAAACACTTGTAAATTCTGAGAATACAAGAAATATATGCTGGAAAATTTATTTGCAAAAAAGACTTGTAATGATATTCATCTTGCTTTATGGACTATGAATGCCATATATATAAATATATTCTTCCTACCATTATTCAAATTACAAACACCAGTCAAATTATCAGCAATGCATCAGAAGTTTGTGATTTAATTTCTGATTGATCATCAGTGTAATCATTTGGTTGCAATCAGTTATATTTTCATTCATAAAAAAGAACTCTGATTATATTTAGCTTATCTTACACAAGTTCACATAATTCCTTGTTGTGAACTGATCACACAAGAAATTGGGTGATATTTTTAGAGAATTAATGATACTTTTGCTGTATATGTCTCATAATTCATACCCAATTGCTTATAATCCAAACTTATATTAATATGGATTTTAACATTAATCAATCCAAACATAAGGTTAAAAGCTCTTTCAAAGTCAACATTTTTAGTCTTCAAGTTGTTTTTAATGGATGTGGAGGGAGATGAGAGTCCTTTTATGTGGTGTTGTTCCTACACTGCACTCAAACAATGCTTCTTTTACTGTTTATGCTCAATGTGAAGAATAAAAAATTTATATCTTTTATTAGTCCTTTGGATTTGTAAATTGTAATGAAATGATTGTGATCAATTATTATTAATCTCCACCGTTCATTTAGCACCCCACAATCCCAAATTCCCAACCAATCTCTCTATAAAAAGGCAGGCATAGAGCAAGAGAGCACAATTCAATTTTACATTCATGGGTTCTGAAGTTGTTCCGTGGTGGAGACTGGAGAATCGGAGATGATGATGATGAGGGTTCTTTTCCATTATTAGTGGGTGGATGTGTTTTCTATTTGGCATGGTGGGATTTATCTGGGGATTTATTGATCATGTGTTGTTGTGAGGAGATGAGTGGGTTTGAGTTGTGGGTTCAGAAGTCATGTGGATTTGAGTTATTATTATTATTATTATTATTATTATTATTATTATTATTATTATTATTATTATTTGGGGATGGGGATTTATTTGGGTTAGAGAGAAGTGATTGATGGGGATTTTATTATTATTATTATTATTATTATTTGGGGATGGGGATTTATTTGGGGGTTTATTGATTATGTGTTGTTGTGAGGAGATGAGGGGTTCAGAGTGGGTTTGAGTTGTGGGTTCAGAAGTCATGTTGATTTGAGTTATTATTATTATTATTATTATTATTATTATTATTATTATTATTATTATTATTATTATTATTTGGGGATGGAGATTTATTTGGGGATGCGGATGATGTGTGAGGCTGGAGTTGGTGTTGAGAGTGGTTCTGTCTTCTCAAGTAGATTTATTTGGAGATGATGATCATCAAGGCAGGATTGGTACCTTGCGTGAGTGTTGGTGATGATCAATTAGCTCCGTGGTGGAGGTGATCAAAGTCTTTGAGTTTTCCATGGTTAGTAGGTAGGTCTTCTTTGAGAGCTTTTATTTCTTTTATTTGGCCTTGGGATTTTCCTTTTTCTTTGGGGGATGATGATGATGTGTTGTGAGGAGATCGATGAGGTGGTGGAGGGGATGAGAGTGTTGTTCGAACAGTGAAATTTAGGAGATGAGTGTTGCTTCTAGTGCCTGGACATGGGGATTTTGTGTATTTATTTATTATTTATTTATTTGGACATGGGGATTTTATTTGGGGATTTTTTTGGTTAAAGAGAAGTGAAGTGATTTGGGGATGATGTGATGTGTAGTGTACTTGTGAGGAGATGAGGAGCTCGGAGTGTTGGCACAGTACTATGATTGGTGCGTTAACTTACCATTCCTTCTGATTTATTTAATTCACGCATCATATGGTATTTTGCTCAAATTCTACTCCTTGATTTAGTTTGTGTTTTCCCTTCCCCTTTCTCTTGAGGAGTTGTCTTTGTTCTTATCCTTGTTGATCTCATATAAGTATGAAAGTTTGCTGCTTTATGGTGGCTTCGGTATTCTTTATATCCTTGATTAATGATAGACTTGAAATTGTTGGAGTATTCAGTATCTATAATTCTTTGGCGGGAAAAATGCCTTCATTTTTTTTAAATAAGTTCTTTAATTTGTTTGTTCTCCACTTTGCCTGCAATTGTTTTTTAATAGCATGATCATAATTGTTTATGATTTCTTCGATCCAGCTCTTTTCATTTTTAGATAGTTAAGGCCAATTCTCTCTTTATTTTTACTAGTGACAGCTACATAGACTGATTGAATGAGGTGGTTATTTTTTTATTGGCAAAAAGGTTGTCCCTGTTTGCATGACATCTATTGGAACGCCTCGAAACTTGATCCCGACATACCTAATGTAAGTTTTTTTATTTCCTAAGATGAATCTCGCATAAGGGTAAGAATTCTTCAGATTGGGAATTTTGATAACATCTTAATGTAGTCTTCTCTTTAAATTCATTTTCAGTTGGTTGAAAGCTTCTACTATGCTATTATTGCTGGCAACTTATGTGCTATTATTTTCTACTATGCTATCATTTTCATTTTCAGTTTGTTCTAGATTTGTTAAATTCTAGATAATACAAAAGAGATGTCTTTGGGATGACATCAATTTAACTCTTGTATATTTTGCATTGAATCTTGCCTTATTGGATGTTTTATGCCCTTCCCCCAATATGATTTTGGATGATACTACTTCCACAAGAACTTGGTAAGAGATATTTTCATGCCGTTACAAGGCCATTGGCTTTGGCCATGTTTTCTTTGATGATTTCCAAGGTGCTCAAAAATTGTGTTTGCAACCCATTTTGTGTTGCTTGCTCCTATCTGCTTCTTTATGCAGCTGGATCTTTTGTTAAGTGGATTATATCCCAGACATGAAGGAAATTATTAGGATTCAAAGGAGTTGGTGCTGATTCGGACCCATAAAACTTTTCACTTTATCTTAATATCTTAATACTTCACTGAGGTGTTTCTTTTTAGTTCTTGGTTGGTCATGAAATATGCTTATCTTTTTTTTTCTTAAATTATTATTATAAATACATGGTATCTATACCGTAGGACATTATTTGGATGGCATCTTTGATTTTTGATTTTTTTCTTTTTGAGGGCAGTTGCCTTCATAAAGTCCATGTAATTGCTTATGATGCTTTCCTTATCTTTCATCTTAATGTCACAAGTCCAAATTTTTTTTCTTCACATCTTAAAATTTTCTAGTCCCTGCCAAGTAAGTCATCAAGAATCGACAAGCCTTGTTGATCTTTGCGGGGACGGTGAATTCATCAAAAGAATCTTCCGTGAAACTCCTTTACCTGCTCGGGATTATCTCTGTTAGATTTTTTTGGAGTATACCAATGGCGTGTCTGATCGTCCTATCTTGCCTGAGGCACCAACTACGCCTGAGAGAATATATTACAGGGATTTTGGAGATGTCCTGGGAAGATCATCTTTCAAAAGTACGCATAGGGTCCTCTGGTGTTGTTTTTTACCTTGTCTGTGATAACTGAAATTCCTGAAAAATCTTTCTTATGTTTTTCATAAAATTTGTGTGGCATATCTGGGATGTTATGGTGGGATAAGTTTGATCTGTTATTTCTTGTTTTGTAAAAACATGTCTCCTGACGGATGGCTTCATACTTAACTCTGCTTGTTTTACTTCTTCAGGAAAACCTGTTCTACAATGTTCCTTATGGCGCTATGCAAGCGTACAGAGAATCCATTGAATCTCTTTTGTTACGTGATAAGGTAAACGAAATTCCTTTTGTGCTTTCAAATCTGATCTCTTGACATCCGTAGTGGGTTGAAAAAATTTGATGTATGCTGTGAATATACTATATGATCCGCGGAATTAAGCACATTTGACCCAAGGATCACAATGATCTAATGTATTTAGCATTTCGTTTGTTCTCCTTTCCATATATGAGATATTTGAGCCCTCGTAGTACTGGCTTCGTCTTCTATCTGCTGGTTCTTCGAGTGTGTATCCCTGCAGTGGAACTTGTTTTGTTATTTTTATTGTATTTCGCCATTTATATATTTTTATTTTTATTAACTTTTGTCTATCTTGAGTTGATCATTAAATTTATATAGTATGTGCACATAATCCTGTGTGTAGTTTCTCAAGTACTTACTGGTGGTTGGGCCTTTCTAAGCCCTGTAGTAATATTGCTCATTTGCAACTTGGGTGTTAGAGATGGGATAACTGATCACTTTGCATGTGAGAAAAAAATCTAGCATGCTTTTCGCTTCCCTAGGTCATGTCTTTGGTGGAAGCCTTGTTGATTGCACGACCCTTCCTTTTAGTTAATGTTTTTACTTGGTGAATTACTTTGTGATTATGTATCATGATACTTGAATGACAAAAATTTTTCATAACTGCCCTCATGTTCAATTTATTTACTTTATGAAGTTTAGATGTTAACTTATTGATCGTAATCCGGAGAAGTAGCAACTCTATGCATCAAGAGGACCGTGAGGCATCCGTTTGTGATTCCGTGGTCGGTAATCAATCTGTACTGTCGATTATTGTTGCTGCTTATCATTTGGTTTATTGATGCTTACATTGTTGTTATTTTTTCATTAGATGTACATCATGTAAATACATATGAAGAGGAGGAAGGTGAAAGCAGCACATATATTTTTACCCGGAATACTTGAAAGTGGTGGGTCTTCAACATTCAATCTCAAGAAGAGAAAAATCTTCCCTCGAAAGTCATATGGCACAAAATTATATGAAAGCTGGGTGCAAATTTGTCGGGGTGAACCATGCTTAGATAGTAGAATAGGAAATCAACCATTGACATTGATTGGAAAAAAAGACCATCGGTGCTCGAATGTTGGTTCAATACTCGACAAAACGTGATGCGAACAATTTGCTAGGCGGACGTTCATCGCACTTGCCTATCGGGGATCTCATACAAGTGGTTTAGCTATCCCAAGTCATCCGAGGGCTCAGTAACCCCCTGTTCTTCCTACCATTAGTGTAAACAATGTGTTACAAACCTCTCCTGGAATGGTCCTATGCAGTGGCTTACCTTCACCTTCTAACCCTCTAAGTGCTCGCTTCTAGGTAAGATCTGTTGAGATGGATTACCCGTGATCCACACTTGCTATTATCTCGCTTATATTTTTTTAAAATTATTTTTTTGTAGGGATGCCCGGAGATATAGTATGCCTAGATCTGTTTCTTTACCCGTTGATGAACGACAAAGGATGCGATACACTCAAATGCTTTCCGGTAGAAATGTTCGACAATCTGGGTTTGCATGTTCCTGGAAACTTACCTGTGGATCGAGGTGTACGTATGTTACCGGGTACTAGTGCGATGGGGATGATGTGTGGGATGAACTGGGGAATGCCCTCCATGCCTAGAGCAGGGTTTCAAGGAATAAATTCCCCATGGATGCTTAACATGGTGCCTACTAGTGCGATGCTTTTAGGAAATGGTGTTACAAATCCCTCACATCGCTCACCAAGGGAACTCAATGTTGAGGCCTCATGATACTATGCATATGCTTCGGGTAAGTATTTAGTATTATTTCTGTATCGTATTGCTCACTATTGAGCTAATAAATATTAAAATTTCTGTTAGTATAACCTCGGTTATATTATTTGTTTATTTTTTTAAGTTTTTGATATTTACTGATTCCGTACATTAATCTGCGGATCTGCTCGATATGATAGATAATACATTGTGGAGTATAATATCCGTGATCAATTTTGTCGTGTGTTTATTTTTAATTCCTCTCTTTTAGAAGTTTTTTTATTAGTCAACACATCCGATTACCATTGCCATGATCTTGCGACTGGTTAAACTCATCGAGGAACATAGGCGGATGACGCAAGAACCGCAAATGCAGGGTTTCTCGGGGAGTGGTCCGGCTGCTCGGCACTTTCAATGGTATGAGTGGCCCTTTCTCTAATGCATCCGTCTCTCCTCCCTGCTCGGACATTCCCGATGCATCAAAGACGCATCAACAGCCACATCTATTGGGCAATCCTCACACTCATATTCAAGGTTCTAATCATTCAAGTCCTCAGCAGCAGGCCTATGCTATTCGATATCCTAAAGACAGGCAACTCCAACAGCGGATATTACCTCAACCACAAGCATCTTTTCCAAGCTCCAATGCAATTTCACCTATACAAAACAGCTCTCAAATTCAACAAAGAAACACAATCTTCCACGCTGTTGGTCCATCCGCACAAGGGCAACATAAGCGAACATAAGCGAACAGATGCCTCGAAATCCACAACCCTGGCGTGGGATGCCTAATCGGTAATGAAGGCAGAGCAGAGACCACAAGTTCACCAACAACCAAGGAATCGCAACAACAGTGCAACCTCCACAACAAAGCAGCTAAGCTAATAAAAGGTATAGGCAGAGGTGCAATGATGATGCACCGTAACCTTCCTCGTTGATGCTTCTCATGTTAATGGCCCTAACTTCGCGATCCAAGAAGCAAGTTCCCCGAGAAACATTTAATGCAACAGAGTCGAGGGCTTTTACTCGGAAACTCGGGTTGAATCCAAGTTTGCCTCGACAACCAGGTCAACCAAAAAAATTTTTCTCGCCTAGCGCCTCAACCATCAAAACAAATTTCATCGTGCCATCTCACGAAATCGTGCAACCAAGGTCGGTCCAAGTTTCTCCACTCACGACTTGTTAGCTCCCCAAAGAACCAACAACGACAACCTTCATTGCCTCCGCCACTCAACCACCAATCGCAGAAAGCAAGCAGAACAACAACAACAAGCAGCGTCGGACAAATCATTCCAAGCGGATAATGCAACGGATGGTGCTCCCTCAAAATCGCCAAAATGACATCCGTGTTGGGTATGTGGAGCCTGATTGTGTGATACCCTCGGAGGTGCGGGAGAGCATCGGTTTAGGTTGGAGGTGCGGGGAGAAACGCCCGCATTAGGATACAAGGGTAATTTGTATATGATTAGGATTATAGTTTGATAATCTTGTAAATTGTACCCGAGATAGGGATTTGTATCCGGATAGGTTTAGGATCTAGATAAGTTTAGGATCCAGATATGATTTACCCTCTTTCAGATATACCTCAGAGTTCTAATCCATATATGCCTCAAAGATCTAATCCGGATATACCTCAGATTTCTTCTATATATAGGCAGTCCCTTGTAAGATGTATGAGTGCTTCAGATATTGAAATAAAACCCTAGTGCGGCCGTGGACGTAGGCAATCTTGCCGAACCACGTAAATCTTGTCTTTCTTGTGATTGTTTTCTACTTTATTTTTCTCCCTCGATCTTCAGTGGGAATCCGAATTCCCAACAATTGGTACCAGAGCCTAGGTTTGAAAATAAGAGTGGGAGCAGTGATGGAAGAAGGAAATGTTCGAATTGAGAAATTTGATGGCAGGGACTTCGGATTCTGGAAGATGCAGATAGAGGACTATCTCTACCGAGGAAGTCGCATGAACCGCTATCGAGGAAGGAGTCAGCGTAAGGGTCGAAAAAGGATCACAAAGATATTGTGCTCGCTGGAATTGCGATAAGAAGGGCCACTTCAGTGAGTCGGTGCAAGGCACCAAAGAAGAATAAGAAGAATCAATCGCAAGATGACGATTACGCAAATTCAGTCAAAGCAAGATGTTGAGGATGCTCTTATTTGCCGTGGTTGACAGTCCTATTGAGTCATGGATTCTATACTCAGGTGCATCGTTTCACTCAACACACTGTAGAGAATTGCTACATAATTATGTTGCAGGAAAAATATGGAAAGGTATATCTTGCTAATAATGAACCTTTGGAGATTGCGGGAAAGGGGTGAAGTTCACATAAGGACTCGCTAATGGAACACGAGTGGAAGCTACAAGAAGTCAGGTATGTCCCAGGCCTGAAAAGAAACTTGATTTCCATGAGTCAGATTGACAATGCCGGATACACTATCATGTTTGGAGGAGGATTGTGGAAAGTAACTCAAGGGTGCAAGGATTGTGGTACAAGGCAAGAAGATGGGAACATTATACATGACTTCAAAGAGCAGAGATACAATATCGATCATGGATTCTTCGACTTGATTCAAAGTTATGGCATCAAGACTTGGGGACATGAGCGAGAAAAAGATGAAACATGTAGCATCAAGCGGAAAGTGCATGTTGAAGACGATTAATGTAGGTCTTTGTGAAGACCTGTATTTATGGGAAGCATAAAAGAGTCGGGTTTCTCAAAGTCCGCAAGAGTATCAAAAGGAAAAATGCTACAATTGGTGCACGAGTGATGTATGGGGGCCGATTCTAGTAAGATCTCTTGGAGGCTCGCGCTACTATGTTACCTTTATCGATGATTCCGCTCGAAAGAGTCCGAGAATGACAATGGTGGTGGCCGGGAGTACTATATAGAAGCTATGCAAGTGGAAGATTACATCCAAGTGGGAGTTAGCCATGAAAGAGGAGATGAACTCCCTAGAGACGAATCAGACTTGAGGTGTTGACTAAGCTCCCGGAAGAGAAAAACCTCACTGAGAATCAAATGGGTGTACCATGTCAAGGAAGAACATGATGACAAGAAAAGGTACAAGGCCGATTTGTGGTGAAAGGCTTTCGATGGTTAATTGAGGATGAGACACTAGCACGTAAGAAGATACTTAGTGCAGAGAATCCAACAGACATGTTGACAAAGAGTGCAACCATCCAGAAACTGAGGTTATGCATGGCCTCAGTTGGCCTCCAAGTTGCTTGATGAAGAGGAGGCGTTGCACTAGGAGCATCATTTAAGCTACAGAGATGAGGACTATAAGAGAGCCACTTATATTAGAAGATCGGGTCCCAAGTGGGAGATTGTTGGGTATGTGGAGCCTGATTGTGTGACACACCAGGAGGTGCGGGAGAGCATCGGTTTAGGTTGGAGGTGCGGGGAGAATGCCCGCATTAGGATCAAGGTAATTTGTATATGATTAGGATTATAGTTTGATAATCTTGTAAATTGTACCCGATAGGATTTGTATCCGAGATAGGTTTAGGATCCGGATAAGTTTAGGATCCAGATAGGGTTAGGGATCCGGATATGATTTACCCTCTTCCGAGATATGCCCTCGAGTTCTAATCCGGATATGCCCTCAAAGATCTAATCCAGATATACCCTCGATTTCTTCTATATAGGCAGGGTCCCTTGTAAGATGTATGAGTGCTTCAGATATTGGAAATAAAACCCTAGTGTCGCTGTGGACGTAGGGCAATCTTGCACGAACCACGTAAATCTTGTCTTTCTTGTGATTGTTTTTCTACTTTATTTTTCTCCCTCGATCTTCGAGTGGAATCGAATTCCCAACAATCTGATGGTCAAATACAATCCCTCATCCGATCCGGTTCATGGTAATCACTGGTTTCCGTACATCGCTGGCCCAATGCAAAGATTCGACCAATCCCGCATCTATGGCGTCCTTTGCAACACAGTGGAAAGCAGAACCTTCACATGATACAAGCACGCCACCTTCCAGTGCTCACTTGGCTAGTTCACCCCAAGAAAAATCGCTAACTAATGACACGAAAGAGCACCTCCTTTGAGTCAAGCTTCCTCACGCAGGCGCTTTTCGAGCTCAATGCATGGATATGGAATTGGAGGCAGGTAGACATAGCAGCAACCTCGTACCACAACAACCACAACCACCTTGTGGTCATGATCGAAACAAAGCACAAACTAATTTTATATGTGCAATCTTGAACTCGGGGCTCGGATGACAAAATGGGATGTGAACAAATGATTCCCAAGAAGACTTCCTTTCCCTTGTATGTTATTGTACAGTAGGTTGGTATAGTGTGGCTTTTGCTTCTATAAGTTCTTTAAACTTTTGGTTGCATAATCTATGTTCGATGGATAAGACTGCTTTGTGTGTGCTAAGTTGAAAATGGCCGATCGTTTGTCCCCTTAATTCTTGTTTCTTTTAGGTGGATAATTAGGATACATAAGGGATATCTCATGAAAATGAACAATTTAGGTGTTCTGCCTGCTGATGAGAAGTTTTAGTTTGGATAGAATGAATATCTTGCATTTATGGAATCATACATGCATGACCATTATAGTTTATCTGACCCCTTATGATGTGAGGAGACTGAGAATAGTGGATTTCATAATTTTTGTCTTGTCAGTATTCAATGATCGATTTTTCATTCCCCGCCCTCGTGCTTACTACATGCCCCCAGGAAGTCCTAAACTGACACCTAGAAACTACCTCCAGTCCAAATTTTTAAGGAAAGGCTAGCAAATGGGCTGAATTACTTCTGTGTTGCTAAGAAGGCTCTTTCAAGTGTGCATGCCCCGACCGATGATGACTTCGCTCAAATCTATTTTGTTTGTTTCATTAAATTGCTGAAAACAAGCCTCTCCAACTTAGTGTGGAGGTGCTCTAGCCTTAATTTTGTCTCTTGACCTTGTTGGAGTACTTTATTATTATGTGCTTATAGACCTATGAAGGGTTTATATATAATTGCATGTACACAAAACATGATTAGGTTTCCTGTGGATTTTACTAGGCATGAGACAGTAGAAATGAACTGCCTCTGCTTTCTCCCTATCTATGTTTAATGGCGTTCACTTGTAGAGCAGGCTATTAACTTGAAGGACACAACTTTGTGTTCTCTATGAGGTTGTTAATTCTTCCTTTTCTATGTTCCCGATAGCTCACATTGGTTAACGGTTAACCTTAGATTTGTATCTAACTACTAATAACCTTAAGACACGTTGTTTTAGAACACAAATGTGATCCTATATCTTTTCATTTTTGAACTTGCATTTCGTGATCATTTTTCAAACATTTGAAGG